>NC_073347.2:14866212-15169242 GCF_027580225.2 Misgurnus anguillicaudatus | reverse complement strand
GGCTGAAACCAGTTCCTGGATTTATGCCATGTTTCATAAATCATTGATTATTTCTTGGTCTAAGACTTAAGAGCTCACACACCTAAGCACGCAAGGCTGAGAACAATGCCAAAAGGTTTTTTTAACTTGTGATCTATAATATTGTTTACCTTCCGTGAACAGAAGCTATAAAGGCTCTTAATCACACAGGTACCATGACTGTATACACAGGCACAAACAGACCTGCAAAGGTTTACGTTAAATGCTAAACGACTTCAAGGCTCCTCTATTGTAACAATTTTTGAAATATTCTAGAGCGTGGCATAAATAAAAAAAATAAAAAAACACTATAAAATGTCATTTTTTATTGTTTTAGGTTTATTTTATGCTATTTGAATTTATTTAAGTAACCTGAGGGCCGCTATTAAATTCTGGCCCCAGGTTGAGAAACACTGATGTAGATTATAATTTTAGCTTTTCTGCTGTCTTTCTGTGCTCTTTTCCTGAGGTAAGCTGTATCCAAACTTTGAATAATCTGACATTTGGCAGCAGTGTATGCAGTAAATGCTGCTCTGTTGAAACAGGGCTCCCATGTGATCTTCTTGTCACAGCGGGTCATATTAGTTTTCGTGTTGTGAAGCTGTTGCTCTGGGAGATGATGAAGCGCAGCGTTTACTCATTACTTTGACTTTAAGAGTGTTGCGTTGAGATGATAAAAGGGTATTGTTAAAATCTGTATGCGTGTGTTGTGCTTAACTTAGATGAAAGGCCCCTAAACAACTCAGCGGTGGGAAATATCTATTAAGAGTTTGTTTGTGCACAATGCAGCAGGGGTGCACTGAATGTTTTATCATAATAGGTTTGCATGTCAACTTTGCAAATACTTCTTAATAGTACCTGCAAGACTGGTTCTGGTGGCATCCAAACCACGAGGGCTATTTCACTTCATAATAAAAGACTTTACTAACTTTGCATCACATAATAGTAATGAAGAAACAGGGATTTTGGGTTGCTTGTTCTGTTGGTAAAGGGATTTTGTTTGCACAAAAATAAAAAAATATATACTCAACCTCATGTTGTTTTACAACCGTATGAGTTTCTTTATTCTGTTGAACACAAAAGTTGACTAGACCCATTGACATCTGTAGCATGAAAGACAAATACTATGGAAGTCAGTAGGTACTGTTAACTGCGTAGTTACCATCATTTTTAAAATATCTTCTTGTGTTTTAAACGGAAGAACCATTTTTAGAACAACATGAGGGTAAGTGATGACAGAATTTTGATTTTTGGGTTGACTATCCCTTTAACTTACACCAGGGCTATTAAAATCTTAAGTTAAGTTTGATTAGGGTGGAGCTAAACTCTGTAGTGCTCGGCCCTCCAGGGTATGATTTGAATAGACCGGACTTACGCAGTAGATACATATAATTAACTAACTAACTAACTGTCTTACTTTAACTGTCGACTGTTGATTACTTTTTGTTATTGACAATTACTATTGATCTCTGTCTAATAGGATCAATAGTTGAAGCCAAAAAATGCTTTCCCGATAATTTTGGGGTGACCCTGCTAAAATAAACCATAGAAACCATCACAGAAATTCTGCTGGTTTAATGGTTTAAATGGAAATTATGTTGGTTGGTTGTAAACTATAATGGTCTCTGATGTGTGTGGGTTCTATTATTGGGACCATTAAATCCTACTGGAATATGTCCCAAAACACACAACAAAAAGGACTTCTGTAGTGGTTTTAATGGTAAAAGCTAACCTGGTTTCTAATGGTTAAAGCAAAGAATGCAAAACGGGGTGTGAATTGTTGATCTCTGTGTTCTTTGTGTGCAAAGGATAAATCAACCCAATATATAAAGAATCTCCAAGGCACTCAATTTATATATAAAAGTTATAAAAATAGGTGGCAAATACACCTACGCGTTGCGGCTTACAAGCCTTCATCAGTAATTTTTTTTTTTTCCGACAAATTACAATAAATGTAATGCAAGTCAGATGCAAGTCAAAGCCTTATGTAAGATGCAACACCTTTATTAAAACAGCATATGATGAAAATAAATTCAAAGACAGCGTTTTCCTTCCTGTTTGAAAATATCGGCTGCACAACATGCGAGCTGGTTGGAAAGTTTATTTCTGATCTCTAAGTGTACATTTATGGCAGAGCTTCTGTTGTATAGATAGAGGGTCAAATCATACCATACCCATATAGACTTGTTTTATCACATATCCGGCTGGGGGAATAATCTCAATATATTAACAATATTCGATATATTGTACCGACTGGCCCATAAAGCTATTTTTTAGGACAATTTAAAAATTTTTTAAGAAAATTGAAGTAATGTGGTTAGAAACCGTTATTTCAATGTTTGACAGTATTTAGCGAATCTTTAAATTGCTGATCTCTGAAATGGTGAGCTAAAGAGCAAGTAGTGGATACTGAGAAAATGCACTGAAGCATCTGCAAAATGTTTAAATGTAAACTTAGTGCTTTGTGTATACTGCATACTGTTTTCAGTCAATATGTGGAAGACAGTAGCTACGTTTACATACAACAAAAAAATCTGTTTGTAATCACATTGATAGCTCAATCATATTGAAAAGGTTTCATGTAAACACCTTAATCAATACAATCAGATGCAGATTTGTGATTCGATCAGCAGGAAAAAGTATGCATCTTAACTCGTGAATCATAGTATTTTCTTAATCGGATGCAAAAATACATTGTGCACAGGCACAAAACAATTGTGCTTAAGTTCACTTCTTATATTGATCTCTTATTTATGTATGACATGATTCTCGTCACAGAAACACGCAATAGCAAGGCAATGGGAAGGAACGCATTATTAAGGTAATGGGTTCACGCGCTATACATTCTACGGGTTCATGTGTACTTTCATAACGTTAGGCTATATAAAGCAATAAAATTGTATCATACCTTTTGAAAATTGTGTTTACTTACATCTGAAAACTTTTCCAGAACAACTTTCTCCAACTCCGCTTTTACTTTTATCCAAAGATAAAGCGTGAACTCGACGAGAGATGCTGTCCGCAGCTAGCGTTGCCAAGTCCTCTGCTTTTCTTCGAGTTCAGATTTGTGCTACTGTTTAAACCGTTTCAAGTTGTTTATTTTCTGCAGGTTAAAGATGAAAGGATTTTGTTGATTAGTTATTGGTATTTGAGCTTTGAATAGTCATTGGGATGCTTTTGGGCTAGTTTTGAATGTCCATTGGGATGGTTTGATAAGCGAATCTGGCAACCCTAGCTGTGCGCCGCTTGCGCAGACGTTCGGTTCGGATTATGTAGAATGTACATATAAACGAACATTATTAATCAGATTGCAATGTTTAGGGTGCATGTAAACTGTATTGTTGTCACCTTCAATCGGATTAATTTCAGTCAGATTGAAAACATTTTCTGCAATGTTCCCTTCATAGTGAAATCTTTTAGATTGCTGGTGTGCACATTGTGGACAGATTTTCCTGCTGTCTCTCTACAAATATATGGATATTATTACAGTTATTATGGTTTAAGTTTGAGTGCACAAATCATATGTGTTTGTGTTTTGAAGGAACCAGAAGCATTTCGTGGAGCGACGCTGGGCTGAGGTGTGTGTTGGTGACCTGGTTCGTCTCAGCTGTAATGAGATCATACCTGCTGACATGGTCCTGCTTTACTCGTCTGATCCTAATGGTGTGTGTCACATCGAGACCGCCAACCTTGATGGAGAAACCAATCTCAAACAGAGGCAGGTGGTTCGTGACTTGACACAGCAGGTGAGATGCTTTTAGTTTCTTATGACATTGGACAATAGTGCTAAAGATATTAAGCACAAGAAAATATTGTAAATTCATAATATTTGTAAAATTTGTTGCAATATTTTAAAAAGGATATAGAAAGAAAGATACATTAAACCAGACACCTACAGTATGTTTTTAAATATTATATTTCTTAGTATTGAGAATTAAAATAACGTATATCTCTGCGTATGCACATGTATATGATCTTCGCCACAGGGATCCAAATTTGTTCCGGAAAACTTCGGCAGTCGCATAGAGTGTGAAAATCCCAACAATGATTTGAGACGGTTCAGAGGGTTCATGTAAGTAAATAAACTCCTGTAAATACCAAACACGAGAAAACTCTGTACTTTGATTTGAATAAAAGCGGTAATAGGTTTGCTTTTGTGCACACAGGGAACATCCCGGTAAGGTGCGTGTTGGACTGCACAGTGAGAACCTGCTGCTGAGGAGCTGTACTGTGAGAAACACTGAGACTGTGATTGGCATTGTGGTCTATGCAGGTCACTTTCAAATATCTTCTTTATGAGATGTGATAAGATTATAAAAACAACAAAAGCGCTTTTGTTGACTAACAGATCTCAATGAATGTGCTTGTAGGTCATGAGACAAAAGCGATGCAGAATAACAGCGGCCCACGCTACAAGAGAAGCAAACTGGAGCGCAGGCTCAACATAGATGTGCTTTGGAGTGTTGTTTTACTGCTGATCATGTGCTTTGTTGCTGCTGTAGGTCAGTATTGCTACAGAAATGAATAAGACGATGCAATTTTATTACTATGAATGGGTGTGTGTACTAGGTAGTTCATAAGTGCAACGCTCTAGCGAATGAAGTCCCACCTCCCATTAAAAACTAAAGACGATGATTCACAGGAGGTGGTGCTCTGTACATGAGGGTCGTGAAGTACTTGGTAACCTTTGCAACCTGGAAAAAAGGCGTTTTATAGCCCAATTTGAGCTTTTAGAGTTTATGGTACAGCTGTAATCAGGTTAACTGGCGGTCAAAAATTTGATGTTTCATTGTGATCTAAGCAAGTATTTTAAGAGATATCGGTCTTCTCCCATGATCCTTTATGACTGAAATAGCTGCCCGGAGGAAATGCAAATATGGCTGCAGAGTGCAGTGACTTTCTTTTCACCCTAATGAGTTTGCACCCCTGTTTCAGGGACAGTAAAATGTCTAAAATAATTTTCTAACGTGAACTGGTTTTTGGCTGTTGTTAGTTTGATGCTATGATGTGCTGGTGTTTTATAGGTCATGGTCTTTGGTTGAATGGACTAAATGATCCAATCTTCATGATCCCTGATGACACACCCTCTGCACTTGCTGCCTTTTACATGTTCTGGACCATGATCATTGTTTTGCAGGTCAGTAAGGGGACATATTTACATTTAAGCCTGTGTATAAATGAACAGAACCATACTGTCTTTTAAGTTTTAAGTTTTAAGCTTATATAAAATGATTGATCACAAATCATATACATAATGTCTTTAAAACCAAAGTTGGTGTTTGTTATAATGAACAACTATCATAATTGGGTTACATATAATAGGGTGTTCCTTTTAAATGGCAGATATTAAGTGAAATCCACTTTTTTTAAAGTGTCTGGTCATAAATGTGTGTTGGCACGTGTGAACCCAACCACCCTACAATGAAAAATATCCAGCCACTCCTTTTTAATCCCCCATTAGACCAGGGCAGTCTCATTAGACATGCTGTTTTGATTGTCTTGTTAATGTGATGTCACACTAACAAAGCCCCGCCCACAGTCACTGACTGACTGGGTGACTTTACCTAAATGTGTTCATTAGCACGTTGTAGCACTGATGCAGTTAAAGATACTATTTTCTATTTACAGGAACTGGATATATTTTTAACCAAAAGCAATAGCTCTTGCAGTAGCTCTTAACCCCACAAGCTATTTTTTGAAAAGTTGCCCGCATTTTTTGTGATTTTCACAAAAGTTTCACAAAATGCCTTTCAGAAAAATTTTATTTTAAAAATATATAAACATACAAATATATCAAAAGAAAGAACAGACCCTCTGCTTTCAAACAATAAAACTATATTGCAATATTGCAAAGAATTAACAAACAAGCAAAACGGGGAAAAAAAAGTTTCATCATATCTATATTTTTTTCTCTGCTTATAAACTCTTAAATATGGGTATTTTTCTTAAAAAAAAAATTTTTTTTGCAAAAAGCTGAAATTATTGTATTTTTGTGAAGGAATTTTGTAAGAGATCAGATTCAGAACGATTATCAAAACATACACAGAGTTTAAAGGGACACAAGGCAGCATTTTTATGTTAATAAATCATCTTCGTAAGTCGGTATATGGTTAAATGACTCATTACATGACGAATGAAGACCCTCTCGCCCGCCCCTACCGTCTGTAGGAAGAATACCCCTCTTGAAATTTCGCTGTATCCAACCCGGTGTCCTTCAGTCTCGTAAAGTCTCAGATATAGAAAGCATTTACTCCCAGACACTAGGGGGAGCTAGTAGAGAAATAATACTCAGACTTGCCTTGTGTGCCTTTAAAATGAGTAAATAACGTTTTTGCTTCAGTTTTTTCATAAATGGCCATCTGGTGGATAATCGTGTAATTGCAGATTAACATAAACATTCATCAGGAACATGTTCTTTTTAAGCCAATGTTTTCTCTTAATTGTCGAGATAACTCGTCAATGGAGGGGAAAGAGTTAAAGGTACACGCATGAAAACAGCACTTTTTTGCTCTCGCCAAATAGGGGCATTTTGGATATGCTAGTAATGATCTGTGGGGTATTTTGAGCTGAAACTTCACAGACTTATAATACAGTACATCTTGTAAAATGGGCAAACCGTTTTTGAATCAGTCCTTTAGTTTCATAGATAATTGTCTAAACTTGCTTAGAAAACCTGTCCCTTTTTTTCTCTGTTTTGCAGGTGCTGATTCCAATCTCGCTCTATGTGTCTATAGAGATTGTGAAGCTGGGACAGATTTATTTTATTCAGAATGACTTAGATTTGTATAACCCAAGATTGGACACAGGTGTCCAGTGCAGAGCATTAAACATCACAGAAGATCTCGGGCAGATCCAGTACCTGTTCTCAGACAAGACGGGAACCCTAACAGAAAACCGCATGCTGTTCCGTCGCTGCACTGTGGCAGGAACCGAGTACCCTCACCGTGACAACGGTTCGTTTGATACACATTTGTGCTTGTGTTATTTTCAAACAGTGGACACACTTAGAGGGTTTTGCATCTGAACCCTTCATATATATATATATATATATATATATATATATATATATATATATATAGTTATATTACAATTTATTTATGTGGTCAGACAGAAAGTATTACTGTATTGTCTTAACCGTTTTGTTTGTTTCTCTTTAGCAATATCTCTGGAGCAGTATGAGGAGCAGGAATGTGGCGATGTAGATCGCTCTCACACGCTGAGATCGCGCTCCAGCAAGAAGTCCCTGAGCTGTAAATCTCTCAACTGCAATCGAAGTTCAGTGTCTCTCAATACCCTCACTGCAGAGTCTGACACACATTCAGTCCTCGACACGCTCCACAGACGCACACTCGGAGCCTTCAGTGGCACCATGGTGAGAAATGTGAAGCCATACCTAAAGCTATTTTCATTTATTGTGAATGTGTATTTAATGACTCTCACAGCTATATGAGTCACCCGGTAATTTCTCTGTACTACCACACCTCAGTAAGTGCTTATTATCACAGATGCGTGTGTGTATTTAAAATGTTTTTTTTTCAGGAGTGTGCAGTTATTCCAGACCCTCAGCTGCAGGGGAAGCTTTGTGCACTCTCCACGGATTCCCATGTCCGACCTGAAGCGGGTGAATTTTCCCACATCCTGGACTTCTTTCTCGCTTTGGCCGTTTGTAACACTGTGGTGGTTTCTTCACCCACACAGCCAAGACATGTGGTATGATTCAAATCCTTACAGATATTCCTGATCTTATTAAATATGAACTTGAATGTAGTCCACTATTTTAGTCGATTTGCTTGCTTTAGCCCTACAATAAAAAATTATGAAATTGCCACATGCACCGTGTATGTGTGAACAGCTGAACAACATTTGTCTTTAATATTTTTATTCCCATGAAATATGTGACCTCGATATTGTATAAAATTGTGAATTGCATCATTCAGTATCATAATTAAGCTGTTTGTGTTGCATACATGATCAGACATGATGTTTGTAATTGTGTATATATAACTATGTAAATATAATAGGTTCAGATGCCTGTGGCTCGCACTCCCCTGCGCTCTCTAGAAGAGATGAAGACCCTTTTGCAGAAGTGGAGTCTACCTCGCTTTCCTATTTCACCCAACCAAGGCACAGACACTCCTGGCAGCCTAACCAGAAAATTCTTCACCCGTGGTCGTTCAGCATCCTACTTCCCCAACAGCGCTTCACAAACACCCACTACAACCCAAGAGTTACCCAACCTACCCACTTACACCCCATCAGACGCTTCCTCCACCTCCTCTACTCCAGTCCCTGTATGCAGTGGGGCGTGTGGAGAAGATGTGAAAGACAGTGAGCAGGCCAAAAGTAATGATGATGATGAGACTGAAAGCGATGATGAGGAGGAGGACGATGAAGAAGAGTTGCTGTATGAGGCAGAGAGCCCGGATGAGGCAGCGTTGGTGCAAGCAGCAAAGGCGTATGGATGCACTTTGCTTGGCCGATCCCCAGAGCAAATCCTGGTGAATGTTCCAGGTGCCGGACCGCTCTCCATCCCACTGCTACACGTGCTACCGTTTCATTCTGCCCGCAAAAGGATGTCTGTGGTTGTCCGCCATCCCTTGACCGCAGAGGTGGTGGTTTACACTAAAGGAGCAGATAATGTCATCATGGAGCTGGCTGAAGGAGGTATGGGATGTCAAGGCTGTGAAATTATACTATATTGTATCTGGGTTTTTTACAATATGGGTAAACATGTGACATCTCAAATACCTGCTGCTTGGAGAACTAGTTGATGATAAAATCTAGTAAAAGATATATTGTACATGGGCTTAAAGTTGACTTCCATCTCTCTTTGCCCCATTTAAGTTTTTGTAGGGACATAGACGTATTATCAGTTGCTTTGAAACAGAGCCATGTGTCAGAACCATTGGCTTTATTTAAATTCTGGTGCAGACCTAATAGTTATGCAAATTTGGGTGGAATAAAAATGCCACACTAGTGTACAGTAAGGACTTTGAACTCTGTGTACTTATCTCTCTGCTTTGACTGTGTGTTGCAGCTGGTGATGGTTTCGCTAGAGAGGTTATAAAACGGACGCAGAGACACCTGGACCAGTATGCCAGAGAGGGTCTGCGTACTCTGTGTATTGCTAAAAAAGTATGCTTTTCTCTTTCACTTCCCTATTTGAAACAATGAAACTCAATTATGTTCCGTACGCATACTCTGTCAAACTACGTCAATTCTGAAAATGGTATGCTTTGAGTAGATATTTTCTGCATATGATTGACAGGTGTTAGAAGAGCAAGAATACAGAACCTGGTTGAAGAGACATGAGTTCGCAGAGACCAGCATTGAAAACAGAGAAGAGCTTCTGCTTGAATCTGCTGAGAGACTGGAAACTAATCTCAAGTTGTTGGGGGCGACATTAAGATCATGAATTTGTTGGTTATGCATACCTGTTTTCTTTATTTTAGTTTTAAACCAGTAGAGATACAATGATCATACCCAAACATTATACAGTAGAACCACATACTGTAGCAACACCCTAACAGCCACCCATAACACCCTAGAAACTCTCAAACATTCACCCAAACACCCCAGGAACTCTCAAACATTTGTCCATAACACCCCAGGAACTCTCAAACATTTGTCCATAACACCCCAGGAACTCTGAAACATTCGTCCATAACACCCCAGGAACTCGCCCATAACACCCCAGGAACTCTCAAACATTTGCCCATAACACCCTAGAAATTCATCCATAACACCCCAGGAACTCTGAAGCATTCACCAAAACACCCCAGGAACTCTCAAGCATTCACCCATAACACCCCAGAAATTCATCCATAACACCCCAGGAACTCTCAAGCATTCACCCATAACACCCCAGGAACTCGTCCATAACACCCCAGGAACTCTCAAACATTTGGTAAATGGACTGCATTTATATAGCGCTTTTAACAGACATATGGCCATCCAACGTAGAGCTGAAGATCTTTGCCCGAACCCGACGGGACCCGACGGAACCCGACAGGCTCGGGTGGGTTCGGGCTTCATTTCTAAAATTTACATGGGCTCGGGGCGGGCTCGGGCTTCCGCTCCGGCTTTGTGAGGTAAATGAGCAGTCAAGTTCAGTAGCGCAGGACCGCGCTGAAGCCATTTATTTAATAATTTTCCTCATCAAAAACATGTAGCCTAATCTTGGTGAGTAAAGGTTTTTCAATGTATAACTAAATATTAATTGAGTCTTAAATACATAATTTAGACAAAGGATATAGACTAATGTTGGCAGTAATGGAGAGAAGTGCCGACGCAAATCCCACGGAGCCTTTCTCTTAATTTCGTTATTGCAAAATACCCATCTTAATTCAGAATGTATTATCTTAATTTAATTCGTTAAGAAATAATATTTTTTATTGGCCTATTTATAGTGTATTGCATAAGCCTATTTAGAATGAGATGTTACAATGTTACAGATGACTTATTTTATTTCTTTGTTTCAACTTCCAAGTTTGCGTGTATATTTATTCATTACTAATAATCATGTTAAAACCTGTGTAAATTACTCATTCTTGACAAAAGCTGTGTGTGTGCGCACATTTAAATAATGTCGGGCTGTTAACGGGTTCGGGCTTTTTAAAAAGCTGTCAATCTAAATGTACGTTCGGGTTCGGGCTGCATTCTGTCGGGCTCCGGTCATTTCGGGCCTAACGTTTAAGACCCGGATACAGCTCTAATCCAACGCGCTTTACATATTGCCTCACATTCACCCATCCACTCACACATTCATACACCGACGGCGGTGTCAGCCATGCAAGGCGCCATCCAGCTCGTCGGGAACAGCTGGGGTCAGGTGTCTTGCTCAAGGACACCTCGACACTTGGTCCGGTGGAGCCGGGGATTGAACCACCAACCTTCTGGTTTGTAGACAACTTACATGAACCATTGAGCCATTTGCCCATAACACCCCAGGAACTCGCCCATAACATCCCAGGAACTCGCCCATAACACCCCAGGAACTTGCCCATAACACCCCAGGAACTCGCCCATAACACCCCAGGAACTCGCCCATAACACCTAGCAACAGCAGCGCGTTAGCGCTGCGTCAGGCACGCTTCTGGTATGTACAGACACAGAAAACGCGACGCAGCCGTCACGCAACTGACATGTAACAGATACGCCACGCAGCCGGTGTGAATCGGCCGTTGCACCCCAGGAATTCACCCATAACACCCCAGGAACTCTTAAACATTCGCCCAAACACCCCAGGAACTCTCAAACATTCACCCAAACACCCCAGGAACTCTCAAGCATTCACCCATAACACCCCAGGAACTCTCAAACATTCACCCATAACCCCCCAGGAACTCGCCCCTAACACCCCAGGAACTCGCAAACATTCGCCTATAACACCCCAGGAATTTACCCATAACACCCCAGGAACTCTCAAGCCTTCACCCATAACACCCCAGGAACTCTCAAACATTCACCCATAACACCCCAGGAACTCGCCCCTAACACCCCAGGAACTCGCAAACATTCGCCTATAACACCCCAGGAACTCGCCCATAACACCCTAGGAACTCGCCCATAACACCCCAGGAACTCGCCCATAACACCCCAGGAACTCGCCCATAACACCCCAGGAACTCGCCCATAACACCCCAGGAACTCGCCCATAACACCCCAGGAACTCGCCCATAACACCCCAGGAACTCGCCCATAACACCCCAGGAACTCGCCCATAACACCCCAGGAACTCGCCCATAACACCCCAGGAACTCGCCCATAACACCCCAGGAACTCGCCCATAACACCCCAGGAACTCGCCCATAACACCCCAGGAACTCGCCCATAACACCCTAGGAACTCGCCCATAACACCCCAGGAACTCTCAAACATTTGCCCATAACACCCCAGGAATTCACCCATAACACCCCAGGAACTCGCCCATAACACCCCAGGAACTCGCCCATAACACCTAGCAACAGCAGCGCGTCAGCGCTGCGTCAGGCACGCTTCTGGTATGTACAGACACAGAAAACGCGACGCATGAACTCTCAAACATTCACCCAAACACCCCAGGAACTCGCCCATAACACCCCAAGAACTCGCAAACATTCACCCAAACAACCTAACAATGCCCTGGCAACCACTTAAAGCATTTTGCCCATCTAGTAAAAGTTGTTTTGTCTTACAGGGGCGACGGGTATAGTAGACCGTCTGCAGGAGGATGTTCCGGAAACCATTGAGGCTCTCCAAGAAGCTGGAATTAAAGTATGGGTCCTTACAGGGGATAAACAAGAGACTGCTATTAATATTGCCTTTGCTTGCAAACTCATCAGACCAACAGATCAACTACTGACAGCCAACTGTGACAGCAAGGTAAGAACAACTGTGGATGAAAGTAGGGTGGCCATTCGTGCCAGTTCCGCCGGACACCTCCCGAACATGTTTTCGAGTTCGTTCTCCGGAAGTCTCGTTGGTTGACCGTATACGTCATTAAGGTTTAATATTTCAGGTTTAATTTCAGAAAAGCAACCGTTACATTTCAATGTAAGAATGAAACTACAATGATTGTATGTCTTAAAAGAAATAAATCTTAATTTTCTAATGTATTTTAACTGAAATGTGAGAACCTCGATGACGTATGCGGTCGAGCAACGCGACTTCCGGAGGATGAACCTGAAAACAAGTTCGGGACGTGTCCGGCGGAACTGGCACGAATGGCCACCCTAGATTAAAGACTGACTATTTTATAGGGGTGCACCGATAAATGCCGATATATACACTAATAATAGGTGGCCGATAACTATTCTGAATCGCACAGCCGATATTATTCACAGCTTTTTCATGTACTACGGCTTTTGATCAGTAAGTCCTTATCGATCTGAAATCACTGTTAGTTTGAGTCGTTTATAACATGCATTTAAAAAAGCAACTCTTGTCAAACATAATCATTATACATATTCTTTATTATCATAAAATACCTGAAAAGGTTTGAAGAACAGAAATAGAAATATATCCTTAAGTCATTTCCTGGAGCTGCGTGTGTATGGTTCTTCGTCTGCAGCGCATATTGAGTTTCTGCACGAGAGCGCCCTCTGGCTTTTGGATGTAGCGGCATTTTACCGTAATTCATTGTGAAGCATAGAAAGCATTATCGGCCCTTGATCGGAGCATCCCTACTATTTTACACAGCTGTTTGCATCCCAGTAGTCTTGTTGAGTCGACCAAATCTACAAAAAATACAACATGGAAGATAGTACACATGCTATGGTATTACATGGGCGGTTTCCAATCGGAAGTGAAGGCGCTTTCTAATCATCAAAAATATTCCTTTCGTAGATCAGATCTCTTGATGTGTAAACTCTAAAGGGAGTTGCACAATTGTGCCTCATAGTGTGGCGGATTAAAATTTACTTAGCGAACAAAACAATGAAAAACTACTTTGTTTTCTTTTTATCTGGAGCAACTGTTTATATGATGTCCCCCCTTTTTGAAGGGCCCTTCAAGGGAGCATAAATGGCGTTTGGAATATTCCATATATGTGCAGGTGACCTGAATATTAGCAAATTCAAAATGCTGAAAATTTATTTAAAGGATAATTTATGTCCAAAATGTTGTATTTTAGTAGATACTAAAGAAAATGGAAACAGTATAACCTTAAACACTAAAGTATCAAGGAAGTGGAGGCTAAAAAAACAAAGATAGTATGCAAGTGTGCTAGTCCTGTTTACTTCATTACTGGAATACATTTTTTTCGTGTGTGTGTTTTATCTCAGGAGGCATGTGAAGCTCGACTTTATGAGTTACAACATGAGATCAGCAACTTTACAAAGGGAAGCGTATCTGGCCAGGATAAGGCCTCTGACTTTGTGCTGGTCATTGATGGCCGTACGCTGGACTTTGCACTGCAGAATGAATTACAGGAGTCTTTCATGGAACTTGCGTGCTGCTGTCGCTCGGTCATATGCTGCAGATCCACGCCCCTCCAGAAGAGCCAAGTGGTACGGCTTGTCAGAGACAAACTTAAAGTCATGACCCTGGCTATAGGTCAGTAGATATAATGAATGATCTGACTGGCTTTTGCAGAATAACACCATACATTTGGGGGTGGTTTTGCAGACAGGGCTTATCCCTAGTCCCTGACTAAAATGCACGTTTCAGCTGCTTTAATTTCAAAACACCTTGACATATCTAAACATGTATCAGTGCCATTGTTTTGTCTGAATGTTTGTTTGTTAAAACTGCCTAAAATAACTAAAGACAATCTAAACCCTGTGCGTGAAACTGCCCCTTGGAGTCTAACAGGGTTTTGTAAAATATGATGTGGTTTTCATTTTCAGGTGATGGTGCGAATGATGTTAGTATGATTCAAATGGCAGATGTTGGCATTGGCATCTCAGGCCAGGAGGGCATGCAGGTACAGTATGTGATTGTGAATAGACACTAAAAAGTTTTTCTGTTTGTTTCACATCCCTAAATGGCTACGAAAAGCCATTTTGCTTGATGTTTTATGACATTGTGTTAAAAAGTGCCAGGATTATCCTTACTTTTTGTACTAAATTGTGACACAAGACACAATTACTGTTATAACCTTACTGTTCTCTTTCAATATGTGTGATCTCTTCTTTCTCTATAGGCTGTGATGTCCAGTGACTTTGCCATCTCAAGATTTAAGTACCTGAACAAGCTGATTTTGGTTCACGGTCATTGGTGCTATGCACGCTTGGCTAACATGATCCTCTATTTCTTCTATAAGAATGTGGTGGGTTGCATAGCCATTTAGAAAATCAGATCAAAGTAAATGTGCTGAAAATTTCTCATTTATCTCTGGTTTCCTCTTTATATAGATGTATGTCAACTTGTTGTTCTGGTACCAGTTTTTCTGTGGGTTTTCGGGTAGCACCATGACCAACTCATGGGTTCTCATCTTCTTTAACCTGCTCTTCACCTCTGTCCCTCCACTCGTATATGGTGTGCTGGACAAAGATGTCTCAAGAGAGACACTCGTAGACCTGCCTGATCTTTACAAGTTTGGACAGAAGTCTCAGGTGAACACTATTCTGTTGTATTCATACATATTGGAGGTATTGTGGTGGTTTGTTTGTGGTTGTTTAACAAATGTGTGACTTTTCAGGCCTACCTTCCTTCAACGTTTTGGCTGACCATGCTTGATGCGTTTTACCAGAGCTTAGTGTGTTTCTTCATCCCTTACTTTGTAAGCCATTCTGAAATTCATGTCTTCAATGATGGTTTGTTGAGCGCTCTCTTATTTGAACTAAGCGATTTGCATTGTTCTCAAATGACATTTGAGTATGTCTAAGAACAGGAAATATATAGCTACTTAAATATGCAAAAATGTCCAGTTTCTTTAAAAGTGAAGTGTGTGTTTTTTATTTTAAAATATCTTGATTTTGTATGATCTAAATAAACAAATCAAATCATTGCATTATTTGTTCGAAACCTTAAAGGGACACTCCACTTTTTTTAAATATGCTAATTTTCCAGCACCCCTAGAGATAAACAGTTGATTTTTATCGTTTTGGATTCCATTCATTTGATCTCCGGGTCTGGCTGTGCCACTTTTGGCGTGGCTTGGCGCGGTCCATTGAATCTGATTAGACCATTAGCATCGCACTCAAAAGTAACCAAACAGTGTTACTAAGGGGGCTAGTTTTAGGATCTGCGTAAAATCATTGTTCTTGATTATTACGCCAGAATGAGAGTATAGTTCCTAGCCATATCGGCCTAGAAAAGCGCAACTTTTAACTATCCGTCTGTCTTAGTACATGATGTAACTACAGAAGAGTCAAGTTTTAAATAGCAAAAATATCAAAACTATTTACTTATTTTTTGAGGGTGATGCTAATGGTCTAATCAGATTTAATGGATTATGCTAAGCTATGCTAAAAATGGTAGCGCCAGACCCGGAGATCGGCTGAATGGATTCCAAGAGGATTCAGGTCAAGTGTTTGACTTTAGGGGGCTGGAAAATACGCATATTTTCAAAAAAGCATCCCTTTAAACGGTATTGGTTCAAGCAAAGGCATAAGTGTCGAACAAATCAAAATTGATTTGGAAAAATCCTCGAAGAGTATTATTTTAACTCTTTCTGTGGGTGTGCAAAATAAACAAATACGTTACCTTGAAACTTTGTATTGCAATTGAATTACCTCTTAAATGTATCTAAAATAATTCAAATAAGATAGACATGTTTAATTTTTAGAGCAATGTTCTGTATATATAAATGATTACATTGTTTCTTTTGTATGTTGTGTAAGGCCTATGCAGGGTCTGATATTGAAGTATTCTCATTCGGCTCTCCAATAAATAGCTGTGCCCTCCTCATCATCCTCCTGCATCAGGTCATAGAGAGTCGCACATTGGTAAGTATTGATTAAATATTTAAGATAGTTAAGCAATTCATAATAAATAGCACACATTATTATTATAACAACATATCTTTATATTTTATACTATATTTTTTTCTTGCAGACATGGCTACACGGTGCATTGCTGCTCTTTAGTGCCCTGTTTTATTACGCTTTTGTATTAGTGTTCAGTGTTACATGTGTGACATGCAGTTCTCCTACCAACCCCTACGGCATTGAGACAAAAATGATGTCTGAGGCACTGTACTATTTTGTATGTGCACTCACCACAGTCCTGGCATTGCTGCCTAGGTACAACACACACATCCATTTATTCACCTATTACAATAACATCATTTTAGTCTGTTAGTTGTTAAATGGATAGTTCACCCAAAAATGTTGTTACAAATATGTATAAATTTCTTTGTTTTGATGAACACGAAGAAGGATGTTTTGAGGAATGTTTGTCACAAATGGTTCATGAGCCCTATTCACTTCCATAATATGAAGAGTTTGGTTCCAAAACGCAATAAATCCATTTTGACAAATTTCGGTAAAAACATGTTTTCTATACCAAGAAAGTGACAAGATGAAAACCACTAATTTCTGTTACAAACTTTCATATAGCATATTTAGGTTATAAAAACATGAAAATTCAAATCCATAACTTGATTTTTAAAGATTTATTAAACAAATTATTTTTTCCACAAAATGCAATAAATCCATGACAAGTTTTTTTTTAAATGCTATAACTCTATTCAATCAATGTATAAATGTGTATTCATCTTTGCCATTTTATATTCATTTAGTTGACTAGTGGTATACACTGATTAAAAAATAAACATTAATGGCATTAATCAATCAAAACACTTACTTTGTCATATTAAGAACACTGTCATTGCTGCGGTTATACTTGACGTCGTCACTTAACATTTTTCACAGCGATCAGCTGTAAAATGTTTAGGTCCTGCTCGATTTTCGATGACTTTGAGAAAAATAATGGAAAGTTTTTCATAAGATCTGCTGGGGTCAATGTGTTAGCATGACAGAAACTTGATGCTGTCGGGAGAACAAGCACCCGTCTCTCGAGTGCCTCTCGTGTAAATTATTAGATGTTGATGACTTTCTTTCCCGTCACAGAAAACCATTAAATTTAATGCCATTAAAGTATTATTTAGTTTTTGTTTGTTTGTTTGTTGATCAAGAAGTACAAAGTAGATGAGGAAAACTAGGATTCCGTGTAACTCGCGCAGCCATTATTTGTGTACAATGCATGAAATGGTGCGCTGTAATTTGTGGAGCGGATTTATTGCATTCTGTAGAAAAGGAGGAGTGGCGTTTATCGCATTTTGAGAAAAAAGGGAGAAAAGATGACAGAATAACATGGTGGATATTGTATTTTGCGTAAAATTAAGAATTTACTTTTAAATACTGACCTGATATAATACTGATTTTGGCAGTAACTAAAAAATGGCGTCTATCGCGTTTTGGAACCAAACTCTTCATATTTTTTCCTACTATGGAAGTGGATGGGGTTTATGATCAGTTTGGTTACAAACATTCCTGATAATATCTTCCTTCGTGTTTATCAGTACAAAGAAAAATGTTTGTAACAACGTGAGAGTAAGAAAATTATGGCAGATTTTTTTTTTTCATTTTTTGGGAACTATCCTTTTAGGGGGATAGTTCACCCAGAGATGAAGGTGGTGTCATTGGTGACTCACCCTCGTGTCGTTCCAAACTCGTAAGACCTCTGTCCTTCTTTGGAAACACAGTTTAAGATGTTTTAGATTTATTCAGAGAGCTATCTGACCCTTCATTGAAAATCTAGTTACGGTATACTGTCCATGTCCAGAAAGGTAATAAAAACATCATCAAAGTAGTCCATGTGACATCAGTGGGTCAGTTAGAATGTGTTGGAGCATCGAGAATACATTTTGGTCCAAAAATTACGACTTTGTTCAGCATTGTCTTCTCTGCCGCGTCTGTTGTGAAGCGCATGCTAAGGTCACGTGACTGCAGTGATGCGGATAAGGTACGACATGGCTGACGTGGTATCTGGTGCGCCCCAGCTGGGTTTTTGTTTTTTTGTGTGCCCAGGCTTTGTTTACAGTCTGAGGGAGACGCATGCTGTAAGTTTGAAAAAAAAACTTCGCAAACATGTCTGAGGATAACACGTCATCCGCGACACTGCAGTCACGTGCAGTCTCGCGCATGCGCTTCACAACAGACGCGGAAGAGAAGACAATGCTGAATAAAGTCATAATTTTTTGTTATTTCTGGACCAAAATGTATTTTCGATGTTTCAACACATTCTAGCTGACCCACTGATGTCACATGAACTACTTTGATGTTTTTATTACCTTTCTGGACATGGACAGTATACCGTACAGAGATTTTCAATGGATGGTCAGAAAGCTCTTGGACTAAATCTAAAACATCTTAAACTGTGATCCGAAATGAGGTCTTACGAGTTTGGAACGACATGAGGGTGAGTCATTAATGACATTATTTTCATTTTTGGGTGAACTGTCCCTTTAAGCAACATGTCAGAGTATTGAAATAAAGTTGAGCTGATGCTTAAAGTATGTAGAGCATTTTAGGTGAAGTTCCTTCTCATTTAGAAAACTGCTTTAAGGCAACTGGCAACTACTCATTGCACCTTGCAAGATTTTGGATTTAGCCTTAAAATCTCTTTGGTTCAATCTCTGTTTTTCTTTCACAGGATTCTGTTTCGTGCCATTTGTAACACTGTCTGTCCTTCTGACCTGGTGAAAGCACAGAAAATAGAGATACTTCCTCCGGAGGACTATTGCGCTAGTGTAAAACAATGGAAGGAGACCAAAGCCGCAGGAGAAGCACCCCCGAAAAACATTCTTCAAAGCTTAAGCATGAATGCCGACGTACCCAATTTAACAGATTGTATCCAAGAAGCAGGCGCTGTTGTTTCTTGATCAATAACAAAACCACCTTCTTGTACCATATGAACAGAGTCATTACTAAATATGACGACTTATCCTCCTGCACTTTATGTGATTGGCAGGCATCCTGACCAATCAGATCACAGAGCTGGATTTTCTCTGCCCAATAAGAGTGTTTTTATAGCGAGGTACTGGGACTTTATGATGTGTGTGCAAGAGGGTTAAAACTGACAGGTGAATTGCATCGCAAACACGTGCTTTTGAGGATCGTGGAGCAAGATATGCAGAAAATGTTTACATTTCAGATGTTTCGGGCTGTGCCTGTGACTTTTTGAATTATACATGCACTCCAGCACCACACAACAACTGTGACTCGTACTTCAGCTTTTTAAAGAGATTTAAGTAGATGTGAGGAATTGTGGGTGCGGATCCAGTTATGCCACAATATTTGGGCTGCTTTACTCGTACTGTAATGCAATATTTGGTTATGTAGACTGAAATATTCTGTGCTACACGGTTGCTTAAGTATGATTACATGAATTGTGCGCTTTACTTGAGAGCATCCTGTACATATAGTTTTGCTTTAAATATTTTCTGTAATGTCAAAGTTAAGGAATTCTACAATGCCAATAGCATCAAATGAACAGATACATAAAATGAAAGAAATGAATTGGGTGGAATAAGAGCGAATGTTGCACATCCTTTATTTTTGTTGATCTGGTAACTTTTGGATAATTCAGAAAAGCATAACATTGTTCCTTTTATTGATCGTAAAGAGGCCTTTAGATTAACAACATAAACTGAATTGTCTCTGCTCAGGAATGAATTTAAGCAAAAGCAGCTATTGTATTTGTAACCTGAGGTCTTCAATGCCCATTACCGTGTATATTGGGCAAGCAAACAGGGTTAGTAAACAGCGTACCAGATGGATTACCAGTATTTTATGATTGCTTTTTATACCAAAATGTTTTATTTTTGTTGCAGAATGCTTGAGTTGAAAATGCAAATTGATAATTATGATTGATGATTGTTAATGATTGCAAGTCATTAACTTGGGAATCTATTATTTATACTCATTTTATTTGACATCTCTTTATAACCTTTTGTGTTATTTGGAAATTTTGAAATAAAACACTCAAAACATCCTTGTTTGTTGACTTAATAGGAATGCATGGGTATATACAGCATGTATGCCATTGCAATACATTTTTTTTCTAAAAGATAAATACTTCCAAATATTCCAATATCACACTTAGAGGAGGTTTTTCCTGACTTAAGATAAATGGCAGTAAATTGTGCTTGAATTTAAAATATTACTGGATTAATGCAGCCTTCCTCTAACGACTTCCAAGGTAACAAAATAATGAGAAGTAATTTTTAGTTCGGTTTTTAAGCTAAAAATGACTTGTTGTTTTGTCATTTACACCAAAAAAACGAAAGAAATTGTGAGTAGAGAGCTGTTAAATAATAACGTTGTGGACAATGGGGCGTTTAGGCAATAGGGTTGAGGAAAGGACACGGTGTATTTGCACAGTGGTGAAGTGTAAATTAACTCAGCTTCTCTAAATTAGCCTACTGGGGGCGGATCTGTTAGACTTCCTCTGTTTAATGCTTTCGCTCGTAAAACAAACGACGCACTGCTAAAAAACTGTTTTAGTTGAACGTAAAGAGAAATCAGTAGTGGGTGACCGAGTCACAGTGATCATCTGCATTTAGCCTACACGAAGAGATGAGTGTTTGTTCAACACACAGCTGTGATGAAGACATGGACGAGCTCGAGTCAATCAGGTCAGATAAATCTCATGGTTTTTAAATATTCACCACACCTTTACACTGGGTCATTTAACCTACTGCTTATCTCTCTTTAATCACGTCTTTATGCGTTTCTACACACTTGATTTTTAGTTTATTATATCGTTATTTCTCAGGTGTCATCGAATATTTATGATTAGTTAATTTTGGAGGAGCAACGAAACAGTATAAGAAAGGAAACTCCGTGAATTTTATTGTAGAAAATTGTAACGTTAGTATAGTTTGTATCTACAGTTGTAAACATTTCAGTTTTTACTAAAAAACTATGAATTTAACAATAGTTTATTAAAATATTATTATTATAATTTATATAATAGTAATTTGTAGACAAACTGTATATGCTACGTGTATTTTTTCTTGTCAGTAATGTTGTGAATGTGTTTTGTACACCTGCTAAGCCTGTTCTTGAGGTATAGGCTATGAGGAAATACTCTTATTTCACTAATTGTTAGGAAAAGGGGCCTGTTTAAACAAAAAGTGACTACTGACTAATCAATTGTCAGCTGGTTAAACATTACTGAATTTAGTTACTTCAATATAACGCATAGATTCAGAGTAAGAAGAGCAGTACAAGATTTAAAGTTCAACAGGTCCAAAATATAAACCTTTAAAAAATGATGGCATAAAAGTATAAAATTACAAGTGCACTAGTACTACTATTTTCATTCAATAATTTTGTATGTAATATAAATTTTTTTTAGCATTTCTTAAGAAAAACATAAGATAAGAACATCTTAGTGTACCCAAGCTGTGCTATTTTGAGGCGCCATTTATTTCAGTGTACACTATTACTGGTATTTAAATAGCCTTTTTTCAAGTGCACTACTAAAGTCACTTCACAAATACTTTTAGGTCTGTTGCCTTCATCCTTCTGGAAAGATTTTGGTTATTTTTATGATGTTCTTGTGAACGGGAAGTCAGTCTTTCATCAACTTTTAAAACATTTTTCAGAGATGATCCTCAAATACCAGCAGGCAAAACTATTAGGATTACGATGAGTTGTTGGGGTTCTCCTCCATGTTTCACCTCGAAATAAAAGAAACAAAAAATAATAATCATTAAATATTTTTAAGGTTTTAGTTTTTACAGGACTGTAAGTAGGTATGTTGCTAAAATTTTCAAAATTGTTAAATGCTAAAACTAGTTGTTCAGATAGAAAGAACTTGAAAAAAACTTTTGAATGAGACCAAGATCATGTCTATGGGTTCAAGAATAACAAAATACTGGCCATTTGACACTCGAAAATCATCACTTTATTTTGTCCAATGTTTTCCATTAAAATTCAAGAAAATGTGTGACCGAATCATGAAAATTATAAAGTTTTTTGCTATAACTTTTTTTTAATTTGAGATATTGACCTGAATCCATCAGGATAAGCTGTTTGCCATATCCTCTACATATTCTACTTCTAAAAAGTCAGATATATAAAAAACAAACCACTAATTACACCAAATAACACTTTTTATTCAGTCTATACAGACATCTACTACATGGCTATACGTCTGCTTCACATTCTATGTCCATTCAAGCAGATTTTGGGGGTGGTAAAACTCCCGTGGTCGTCGTTCAAATTTATTAAAATTTTGTTCACTTGTAGTTTAGCAATTAAACTAAATGTCTATTATAATTTCAAGAATGTCTTTACTCAACTTCAGCAAAAACAACGACGATTTTACAAACAACAAACTTTGGCGAGCTCGCACGGCCAGTAGTTAAACATGAAAGGTGGTGACTGAAAACGAGAAGGTACCTGTGGTTCTTCCGGTGGTGTTAACAATAAAAACTCAGAAATTTCGCCATCAACAAACCAACAGAAGCATTATTTTCCACAACACCGCGCGCCGCCTGAGGAAATCTTGAGTTTCGTTGAGCGGAACCAAAAAAGTCAGCCGCGACAACGGAGTTAGCAACATACCTACTGTAAGATTTACCCAATAATATTTTGCTCAGTACATTGTTTGGTAGAATAAGTCATCTTTATTTGTAGTGCTTTACGCAATAGATTACTTCATAGCAGCTTTACATCAACAAATGATCAGAATTTCAGATCACATCACGCAAGACATACCAAAAAAATATGTGTGTCAGCCCATACAATGGTGTCTTTGCATTGCACAACAGAGTCTATAGATTACTCCATTCAATGTAACCATTCAAATATCTATTTACTTACAAAGAATAAAGCAAGGTGTACAAAACATGAAACTTTTGATGTTTCTTAAAATGTTTATTACTGCTTATAACACATTTATAAAATGGTATCAGATTTGCTATCCTCGGTTTAACTGATCAGGTCTTATGTATCAATAGTAGTGTTGAGCCAAGTCAAACAGTACAAGCAAAGTGATATGGAGGGTCTTTAGTTGAATTCGGCTTGCGATGTGTCTAACAGAGGCCTGTTTGTAGACAAGTTTCTTTGTTTCCCTTTGTAGTTGGTATCATTATGATTTGTCCCGGCATGCGGCTGAAGCTCTTCTCCTTTCAAATGGGGTAGATGGGAATTTTCTTCTTCGAAACAGCAACCAAGGAGCCGACTGCTTCGCTCTGTCTGTCCGGTAAGACCTTATGTATTTGCAGTCACGTGCTTTGATGAACTTTAATATTAGTGTAATAACCTATAAAAGCACTCAGCAAATTTTACACAACTTTGTACTTTATACTTACATACAATAGATGGGAAATCAGGTCAATTGCGAAATGTTTTGACTACGTGAGCTTCTTTTTTGTTATTCCCCTTATCTATTACTCGTCTTATCCTCTGTCACTCTTTGGTGTTGCTTTAAACATTTCAGTTCCCTTTTCTTTTTTAGGTGTCAGTTGTGAACCCCACATCTGCATTCTTTCTTGTTTCTTTTGAAGAAATATAAACCAGAAGTGGCTATTTGTGAATATAATCACAGCTGAGGCTGTTGCGAAGTGCCTGCAACCACTTATTTACAAAATGATTTAAATTAAATCTTCGTATTAGTACTGTTGTGTTCATTTTTGTTAGTCATTTGTTAGTCAAAATTCACGCCCCATGGCTTTTTATTTGATGACAACAAACAAAGTTTGTGAAAAGTAAAAACCTGGTTATAATGATGCAATTTCCACCTTTACATCTTTAGAGCAAAGGATTCAGTCAAACACTTCCACGTCCGGCGGCACATGGGCAGATATTCCTTTGGCTTCAATGAATTTTCCTGTCTTCAGGATTTCACTAGACATGTTGCCAATCAGCCCCTGCTAGGCAGTGAGACAGGTTGGCATACCTTTATTTACACTTAAACATTAACTCATTGTTAACCACTGCTGTGACACCGATTCCACTTTCACTTTTTTAACAAAGGAAACCTTATTGTGGTGCGATTCCCATACCCACGGCAGGTGGAGGAACCATCTATTTATGAAACCGTGTGTGTGCACACGGCCATGCAGACGGGGCGGCACGAAAATGACTTGGTGCCTAATGCTCCATCGGTAAGTCAATCAGCCATTAAGAAGACATTTAGCTTTATTCATATTTAAGCAGAGATTCTAATACTGAATATAGCAACAGATTTGGAAAAGAAAGAGTAACAGTTGGCACCAGCTGGCACAGGACGGCACAGTCTTAGATTCGGCCGATGGTAGAAAAGCGCAGTATGTGTTCCTGAGTCATTGAAAACGTATTTATCTTTGTCTTTAGCTTGGCACTAAAGAGGGTTATCTTGTGAAACAAGGTGCCATCATTAAGGTATGTTTACATGTTACACAAGTTATGTATATACCCATATGAGTCAAACCAATGTTTGTGTTAAATGCCAGTTCCAGATAATAATGAGTTAAACTGGTTCTTAGCAGACCGTGATGCTGACGTCTCTGTATTTGTTTTTGGGTAGAACTGGAAGCAGAGATGGTTCACACTGAATAGATATGAACTCAAGTATTTTAAGGACAAAATGGTAAGCAAGTGTGTTTTGTACAGCAATCACTAAATAATGAAGTTGATTTTGTCTAACAAAAAGAAAATAACATTTTCTGTTTTTAGTTTGCAGAGCCAATTCGAACCCTAGATCTGACAGAGTGCTCTGCAATCCAGTTTGATTACAGTCAGGAAAGAGTCAACTGCTTCTGGTGAGACCTTCATATTGTGCCTAAACTTCTTGTACTGTACTGTTAGTGAAGTAAAAGTGATATGATTGTAAAGCATGGTACCCCATACTCAAAATGCCCCCCTTGCTCAAGCACACCTCAGTCACAACCCAACTTTCGGGTTGCAAGCCCAACTCTCTAACCATTAGGCCACAATTAGGCCTTACTGTTTGTGTAGCAGTGTTAAAGGAAAACACCACTGTTTTTCAATGTTTTACTATGTTCTTGCCTTAACTTGGACAGATTAATACATGCCTATCTTTCTTCAATGCGTGCACTTGGTCTTTGTGCGGCGTGTTGTGAATGTGTTGGCATTTGGCCTAGCCCCATTCGTTTATTGGGATCCAGACAGGGATGAGTTTAGAAGCCACCAAACACTTCCATGTTTTCTCTATCTAAAGACTGTTACATGAGTAGATACACAAGTATAGTGGCACAAAATAAAACGTGGCCATTTTTTAAGCAGAGGGGGAGTAGTCAGGAGTGGTGATGTTACTGTGTACCAAGGTCGAAGTGCTGCAAACTAAGTGCTCTTTCGCCATACAATATAGTTCTCATTTTTTATCTGCTTCAAAGATCACCACGTTTTGTTTTGTGCCACCATACTTACTTGTGTAACTACTCATGTAACTGTCTTTAAATTGGTAAAACATGGAAGTGTTTGGTGGCTTCTAAATTCATCCCTGATCCCTGTTTGGATCCTGAGGAATGAATGGGGCTGGGCTAAATGCTGACGCATTCATGCCACGCTGTACAGGGATTAAGTGCGCGCATTGAAAAAGGGTAGGTGTGTATTCATTTGTCTAGGTTGAGACAAGAACATAGTAAAACATTGAAAATGGTGGTGTTTTCCTTTAAAGAGAAAATTTGGTTATTTAATACATTTATTTCTTGGATAAACCCCTTGAGATGTCATTATTTACTCACCCTCATGTTGTTACAAATCTGTATTATTTTCTTTGTTCTGCTGAACACAAAGGAAGATATTTTGAGCAA
Source organism: Misgurnus anguillicaudatus (assembly GCF_027580225.2). Taxonomy (NCBI): domain Eukaryota; kingdom Metazoa; phylum Chordata; class Actinopteri; order Cypriniformes; family Cobitidae; genus Misgurnus; species Misgurnus anguillicaudatus. The sequence continues at coordinate 15,143,027 of NC_073347.2, read as the reverse complement.
TGTTTGTAACCAAACTATTTTTGAGCACCATTGACTTCGATAGTAGTATTTTTTATATTATGGAAGTCAATGGTGCTTCTGTTTCCTGCTTGATTACATATATCTTCCCTTTTGCAGAAATGTATAGAGATTTGTAACAACATGAGGGTAAGTATATAATGACAGAATTTAATTTATGGGTGAACTATCCTATATTTAGTGTTAATATAAAAATGTAACTTGGTATATATTGTTAACTGTAAATCGGTCTTGAAATGTGTTTAGTAATAGAAAAACATTTGTAAACCTAAAAAAGTCCAATATTACTTCTAAAGGCAAACAATTGCTGTGGGTGAAGAAATGAGCTTTTTATCGTGCTACACTACACACGCTTCCTATATTACATCGGAAACTTCTGTACTTGGCCAAGTGGAAAATTACCAGCTATTTTTTGACTACTTAAAATAAGCTACCTTATCTAAGTGGCTTGCGCAGTTCCTGAGCACATCTGAACTGAAGAGAACATCTTGGTTTAGTCATTTATTTTTCATTTAACAGTGGGGTTACAAAAGGTGACATGAAATGGCATTTACTAAAGTCCAACTTTGAATATGATTAATAGTATTAGTTAAAAATTAAAAATGTTAATTTTAATAGTAACTTTTTAAATAGGCTAAAATGTCAAAAGAAATTATTTTATAAAATTCACATCTAAATTTTCCATTGTAATATTTTCATTCTCAACTGTGTGGATTTCACATCATTTCTAGTATGTACGTCAGTTTAAAAAAGAGGAAGTAGGGTCAGAAACCCTTAAAGATGGACTTCCTCCTGCCTCCATATTTTCCAAACCATGCCACACTACCACATTACCCAATGTAAAAGATCTCTCTCTTAAAATACTTAACTAGCTCTCCATGAATGTTAGCAAAACACTTGACTCACATTTATCTCTTTCTGTGTGATAGTATGGTGTTCCCTGAGAGGACATTTTATCTGTGTGCAAAATCAGGTACCGAGGCTGATGAATGGATAAAGATAATACGATGGAAACTGGTAAGAGTATTTTGCTTGAAAAGCTATCAAAGCAAACATGAATAAATATTGTATGTGTGTCAGTTATTTCCTTAATGTAACCTATTGTATGTGTTAATCTTTTCATTTCCCTATTTTTAACGCTGACTGTCTTATATTTTCAGTCACAGATAAAGAAAGGTCGATGATGGTAACATGGAGAACAAAAGCATTTGACCAAATGAAAGCTGTGCCGTTTTATATGAATTATTACACCTGCAATTATTAACTATGCACATCTGACGGTCTGTGACTTTGGTTACATGGTCATGCATTGAAGATTGTTCATGAAAGACAAGTTCAATGCTAACATGTTTATATGGAAAGTCTGAAGACAGTGCACCTCCAACATCAGATATATAATTACAAAGTAGTATTTTTTTTCACTTATTTTGCTCTTCTGTAAGCCAAACTGTACATTCACCAAAAGAGTAAATGTGCTTTGAAACATCATGTGTTCTCCCAAACATGTGTAAATGTACAATCTGCCACCAGTAAGGTGTATAATATACTGACCTTTGATCCATGAAAGCTTTTAGTTTGCCTCTTATCAAAGCGTGTGAATTGACAGTTAACATTGTGTTATTTATGAATGTGTACACAGTATTTATCTTCCTAAGAAAGAACACTTTCTGTAAAAAGTGAATAATGTACAGTAAATAAAATATATTTTTTTAAACCAAAGACTTGTTTATTAATAAAGACACAAAAACAAAGGGTTACATTCATAAGAGACACAGCAATAAGACAAAATCCAACACACAAGCCCACATAATATATATATATATATGTACATATCTATGAGCTACAACATTGTAGAAGTTAACCCATCTCTAAGCTACTTCCACAACCTGCCTTAATTCTTCTATCAGGGGTACAAGCTCCTTCTCAAGACTGAAGATCAAACCTAAATATAAAATACATCCATGTTCAAATTGATCAATCTTATTTCTCATAAACAATACTGTAAACCAGAAGAGACCTACCTGTGTTGGCATTACTACTTGCGATGAAGCTTATCACTAAGGGTAATCGGTTGAACTGTATTATCTACCAAAGAAATGCATAACAGGTCTCATATTACAAGACATTCTTTGTAAATAACTTTATTTAAGTCAAACGTGAACTTTTTGTAAAACACAGTACCTGATACGTGTTATAATAGCAAATGATGCTCTTATTTTTGGACAAGCCCAGCTTGCTGCCCTGATCAGTCGCCAAGGCAAAAGTAGATAAGAAAGCAGGTCGCAGTGCATATTCAGGTGCATTGTCATTGGCAACTTAAAGTAAAGTAAACAAACAACCACAATATCAGATGAAGTTTGTGCAGACAAAGGGCATGAAATTGAACACCAGAGCTGAAATTGTTACCTTTGATTACAGGAACTCCGTCTCTATCTGTTACCACTATTGCATGAAGCCCTTCAACACTGAGAAAAAATACACGATTCGTGTAGGAATCCAAGATCTTTAATGCTTCATTCATTACATATGACAATGCATATTATAATAGTCAATTCAGCATAACCGTTGTTTCAAACCAAGATGAATATGTTTACCTTGGCAGTTGTTTATACAGATAGCTCCGCAGATTCTATAACGGAATCAAACACAATACTCTCAGATACCGTAATAAACATTATATTCAAGACAGCATATTTACAAAAGAATTATAAATCAGAGAAACTGTACTTACATCTGCCATATTTATTGTAATGGGTTGAGTAATTCTCCTGCAGCACACAGGAGCAATAAAGTTAAAACATGATATTAATCAACGCTTTGTCTTTTTGCATAAATTTCTACATCGCTACCGAAATTACAAATGATAACGTACACTGCTGACGAATTTAAAACCTCAAGTAACTTAACTTAATTGTACTGAATAGAGAAAATATTCGCAGTAAGCGTAATGCATGAAACGTGACAGGTTTACCTTTAAAAATGCGTGATTTCATAAAAGTTCTCGACTTGTTTATGTGCGTTCATCACATGACAGATAGCGCAAGTCTTTCCGTATACGTAATATCCGTGACGCGTCACGTCCGGTCAAAATCCGTAAAGACATTGCAAAGGCCCTCTAGTGGCTCAAACTGAGCAGTAGCTTCATTTCTAAGTCCAGTTTTCTGCAATATCTCTTTTATTATAGTAAAATAAAATAAAATAAAATAAACATTATAGTAAACTTGGCATTACTGTGTGTGTGATATATCATTTGAATTAAGAATGATTTTGGTTTTAATTTTAAAATAGTAATATGCAAATACATTTCTTCAGCAGCATTATTGTAGTCTGTGTGCAAATTTATTTTAAAGGGATAGTTCATCTAAAAATTAAAATTATGTCATCATTTTCTCCTAATCGTTTTGTTCTAAACCTGTATGAATTAATTTTTCTGATGAACGCAAAAGAAGATATTTTGATAAACGATGTTCAGCACACAGCTGATTGTATCCATTGACTTCTATAGTAAAAAAAATATATATATATTATGGAAGTATTGTGATTAGGGCTGTAAAAAGATTAATCACGATTAATCACATACAAAATAAAAGTTTGCTTGTTTGTTTGTTTGTTTGTTTGTTTGTGTTTGTCTGTCTGTGTGTGTGTGTGTGTGTGTGTGTGTGTGTGTGTGTGTGTGTGTGTGTGTGTGTGTGTGTGTGTGTGTGTGTGTGTGAGTGTGTGTGTGTGAGTGTGTGTGTGTGTGTGTGTGTGTGTGTGTGTGTGTGTGTGTGTGAGTGTGTGTGTGTGTGTGTGTGTGTGTGTGTGTGTGTGTGTGTGTGTGTGTGTGTGTGTGTGTGTAATGTATACACACATACATATATACATTTAAGAAAAATGTTACTTAGGTATATTTTTATTTTTATTTATAATATACAATATATCAAAATATATATATAAATATACATGTAAATGTTTCTTAAATACAAACATTAATATGTGTGTATTCATATATATATATATATATATATATATATATATATATATATATATATATATATATATATATATATATATATATATATATATATATATATATATATATATATATATGTATATGTGTATATGTATATATAAAATTACACAGTGCACACACATAAATTATGCAAAAAAACTTTATTTTGTATGCGATTATTCGCGATTAGTCTTTTGACAGCCCTAATTGTGATAAAAGATTATGAAGATATGATAAATGACGGTAGGCACAGTTGACAGTATACTATTGAATTCCATTCATATTTGTTTTTCCTACTGTGGAGGTCAATGATTACAATCAGCTGTGTGCTTACGATCATTTATCAAAATATTTTCTTTTGTGTTTAGCAGAAATTCATACAGGTTTAGAACAACATGAGGATCAGAAAATGATGACAGAATTTGCATTTTTTGGGGGCGAGGGTGAACTATCCCTTTAACATTTACTTTTACATTTACATTTACTTAGATGCATATCAGATCCTTTGACCAAAAGCAACTTACAACAATGATGAAAACAATGAAATACTTAAATTAAATGCTCAATTTAAGTATTCTTACATTAAAAAGAGAAATTGCAATGTCCCCTGTCAGAGTAACAGAGAGCACAGGGGCTTAAACGCAACAAGGGGATGGAAAGATTAGCTTGGGTACAACCCAATCCTTTCTCCATGGTGGCTGTATTTAAAAATGTTTTGCATGTAATACATTTTACTGCATTTAAATATACTTAATATATGAAAAAATTGTATACAAAATTATGATAACTTGTAAATGTCCCTTACAAATAGGTCATTTCAAGTTGTTGAATGAAAAAGTTGCATAATCAGATTCCTGAAATAATAACAACAACGTTACCAGATAATACACACACATGGTTTAAACATAATCCTTGGGTTCCAACTGTTTTTAACAACTATTTGTTGTTTAAAAAGCTAAATATATTCATGATTCGTACACACTTCTAAGAAAGCTTTGCTGATGCTTGGAATGAAAAGCCTTCATGTGTGGATTAGTACTACAACAACGCTCTCTTCAGTTCTCGCAAACCAAGCAGAAAACATAATTAGTGAGCTTTCCATTCCATTGTTTTTCCAGCCCTTCATTCCCACACTCACCCTGTCATCACCTAAACCCTACAGACCCTTTCCCCCCTCACACACACTGTTTTATGATCTCGTTCTTTCACAAACTAGAACACAGTAAGTCTAGACTTTAAAGGAAATTGATAGAAACAGATGTGTGATCTAAAATCTGAGCGGTGTGTAAATGGCTCTGTGTGACAAAGAGATGGAATCCGTCTTCCTGAATTCATCTGGGAATGTTCCTTATGCTGAAAAGAGTGCCTTCACACAAACAGAGCACAACATTGTTGCTGCGTATCTCATCACTGCAGGTATGTTTGTTTGTGTACTTCATTGTGTATTTCATTATAGTGATTAAGTTACAACTGGCTAACAGATTCAACTCCTTACATTTTTATATTAGGTAAGAGTTGCTCATACATCCATCAGTGTCCTAGGGTCAAATAAAGATGTGTTTTCAAGCATTCCTTAAATTTGACATTTATAGATTCATTCAAGCATATGAGGCAAACAGCAGGGGCAGCCTGTTAAACGGACAACTGAAATAGTGAAATGTTTTTCATGGACATGAAATATGTTTGTGTGTATCCACAGATGTATTACCTCCTTCTCTCCCTGTCTGTTTCTTTTGGCAGGAGTAGTCAGTCTGTCTAGTAACATAGTGGTGCTGCTGATGTTCGTGAAGTTCAGAGAGTTGCGTAATGCCACAAATGCTATTATCATTAACCTGGCCTTCACTGACATCGGAGTCGCCGGGATTGGTTATCCCATGTCAGCAGCCTCGGACCTGCATGGGAGCTGGAAATTCGGCTACATGGGTTGCCAGGTCACAAACACAAAATTCAAGAAATAATTTCTTTCAATTTTGTGATGATTTGTGAGCAAATAATACTTAAAGGGATAGTTCGTTATTAATTACTCACCCTCATGTTGTTTTAAACCTGCATGAGTTTTATTCTGTTGAGCACAAAAGAAGATATTTTGATAAATGATGGTAATCTCACAGTTGACTGTACCCATTGACTACCATAGGAAAAACAAATACTAATTCAATAGCTACAGTCAACTGTGTACTTACCATCATTTGTCAAATATCTTTTTTGTGTTCATCAGAAGAAAGAAACTCATACAGGTTTAAAACAACATGAGGGTGAGTAAATGATGAAATAATTTTCATTTTTAGGTGAACTATCCTTTTAATTTCACAATGAAGACTTTAAATACATTTGGAATAAAATGTTTTACTTACTATTAGTTATTTTAAAGGCAGGGTATCTGATTTGATCCAGAAACATTTTTAATTATGCTGGTTAAAAGTCTCCTCACAACCTGATAGCAAAAATGTTCACCCAATCATAGATCTCAGTCCGAACGGACGTTGCCTTTTTGTCCCTCACCTGTAAGTGTAATTTGAATGCCACCGCACAGCCTGTTCACGCAGACACCATACGTCATCGGCACGTTCACATGCGCTCACCTCCTGTCTGTAAACAGGGAGAATGGCAAACTTTTCTGCTGAATTGACAACCTGCACAGGAGCCACAAAATGAAAGACATGTTTTATAACAACAACAGCAAAAACTGCCTGGATCAGCAAAGAGCAAAAACCCAAATTAACATCAGTAACTTTACTGCTTTACCACGAGATGCAAACAGCTGCAGGAGGCAAAGGGTATGAAAGGGTCGTTACACTGTTTATTTTGGTAAGGTACGCGATATGTTTGTATTGAGATGGATTCAGATATTCTACTTTGATGAAACATTTTGTTGCTTATGAAATTGTGTTCGTTTACAGATTAGAGTAACGATATAGTTAACCGAAAGTGTGCTTTAACTAATTCTGATGTAAACCAGTAGTTTATGTTGGTTATTTTGGTAATGTAATTCACTTTGTGACCGTCTGATCTGTGCGTGTTCATATGTTTTGAAAGAGGCGTGACTTTGGATGGCGATTTGAATGAAGGGTGGGATCATGATTTCATTGCTAGTCGGCTACCGTAAGCATTTTTCAAAATTAGATACCCTGCCTTTAACACACACAGTACATAAGAATAGTGAAGCAGGTGTGTGTCACATGATTTGTGTGAACTGCTATGCAAGATGCCTCTTTTACCTCTTTCATAGATCTATGCAGCCCTGAATATATTTTTTGGAATGGCCAGTATCGGACTGCTCACAGTGGTTGCCATTGACAGATACCTTACCATATGTCGACCTGACATAGGTATGAATTCATCCATTCAAAAACTGTGAACCAATAAGGTCTGTCAGAGTAAAAATGAAATCTTTGCATACTGGAACTCAAGCAACTCTGAATGTGTGCACTTGTTACAGGACAGAAATTGACAACTATGTCATACACGCTTCTTATTGTGGCTGCTTGGCTGAATGCCGTGTTTTGGTCATCCATGCCCATTATAGGTTGGGCAGGTTATGCTCCTGACCCAACAGGGGCCACCTGCACCATCAACTGGAGAAACAATGACACGTGAGTCAAAAACAGCACAAATGATCATTCAGATCATACAGACCTGTTTTATTTGTTAACATAATGCGAATACATAAAGATGAAAATGTACCACTTATTAACATCTTTGTCATTTTAGATCTTTCGTGTCCTACACAATGGCTGTGATCATGGTCAACTTCATCATTCCTCTCTTAGTTATGTTCTACTGTTATTACAATGTCTCTGCTACTGTGAAGAGGTACAAAGCCAGTAACTGCCTAGAAAGCATTAACATCGATTGGTCAGACCAAATGGATGTCACCAAGGCAAGTAATAGTTTTTATTTGGCATTAAAATCTATTGTTTGAATCTAACAAAAGCATGGAAAAACCTTACTTCAAAATGAAATAAAAATAAGGAAATGGTTTTATGCTGAGTGATGATTCTCATTTCTGAGAAATGTGACCCATGCTCTTGTGTTTTTGTGAGGTTGTGTAGTCATTTATCTTTGTGGTTTCCTGGTTGCTTTTAAAATGTTTATCTTTGTTTAGATGTCTATTATTATGATAGTGATGTTCCTGTTTGCCTGGACACCATATTCGGTTGTGTGTTTGTGGGCATCATTCGGTGACCCAAAAATGATCCCAGCTCCTATGGCCATAATCGCCCCACTTTTCGCTAAGTCCTCCACCTTCTACAATCCTTGCATCTATGTCATAGCCAACAAGAAGTAAGTGCACTATTTCACTACATCTTTTCATGTAAATATTTTTTATCTCATCTTATTTACTAATGATTTGGATTTGTTGATCGTTGCAGGTTCAGAAGAGCCATCACTGGAATGCTACGATGCCAAACTCGACAAAGAGTTACGATTAGCAACCAGGTTCCAATGACAGCCTCTTCTTTACCCCTAAACCCCTAAATCATAAGTGAATACAACATGACCTGCACCTAGCGCTGGACGCTATCTCTATGTATCACATCACTAGTGTACCTGAATAAAACGTTTCATCAAGATTTATCTTACAGATTTTGTAATCCATGAGCATTTTCATCATGGCATATGTGTAATCATCAAGTCCATCAAAAAATATTCCTTACAGACCCCACTAATGTGACCTGAAATGCGTGTAATTTAGACTAAAACAGGATGTTAGGGCGGGACTTAGTGAGTGGGATTCTATGGATTCTGGAGAGTATTTGATTGGTCAGAAAAATCTGACGAGTGCAGAATGATGGTTTGGCAGAGGTGAGAGTCTATCCCTGTGGCCGAAATCGTATAGACGGTTTCAGCAGTAAGAACATAAACAAGCGTCTGTCGCGGTCCGCACGTAACTTCCGGTAAACTCCGCTAATAATAAATAACAACAAAGTACTTTAAACGTAGTTTATTGATATAACAAGCAAAAAAAAAAAACAACACATAGATTACCTAGGAAACCAAAACATTTGTTATTTTCGACGAGGCATTTGTTCAAGAGATCAGTTTAGCAACTAGTCAGACCATTAAAAAAACGAAACCGGAAGTAAAGTTCTTATCCAGACGTGTATCACGTGCATGCGATGAAACCATCTATACTGTGACAGTAGGTACTGAATTAGATAAAGTACTCATCGACCATTAAAACAGTATGAATATGGATAGAATGAATTTGGATGTACAACATCCGCCATGTTGATACATCACATGACATACGTCTTCATAACAACAAGTTAGTCATTAACTGGAATGACATTAAACTAGTGCAATTTAACCACAAGGGACAACTGTTTTATATATGTGTTTGCATTTGAATAGAGCTGCGTTACTGAAATTTTTGAATAAAACAACGCCCCCCTTCTTCTTCATTGGTTAACTCCTCCTCAGGGGCTCACAGGATAGTAAAGTGTCCATTGAATGAACACTTTGGGTTCTTGCCGGAAGTAGAAGGTCATCCAGGTATACTTTTGCCGGTTGTTTTTTAAATACTATGAATTCGGACATACTACTCACCTCGTCTACTGCTTTCCGCCTACTATATATTATGGAAGTAGGTGGTTTGACACAAGTGTGAGTTTTGAATGCTTATATTTTTTAAATATGAAATTTGTTAATATTTTGAAGCAAACTAGTTTATAGATGTCCTTAAAGGTGCAGTGTGTACATTTTAGTGGTATCTGGTGGTGAGGTTGCGAATTGCAAACAACGGCTTAATTCACTGCTCACCCCTCGCTTTTGAAACACATAAGCTATGGTAGCCACCACCGGACAAACATGTCATCGTCGGAGACAACTTAGAAAAAAAAATTGTCAGTTAAGGGCCTCTGTAGAAAAATGGCGGCACAAAATGGCGACTTCCATGTAAGGGGACCCTCGGTGTATGTAGATAAAAAGGTCTCATTCTAAGTTAATAAACACATAACGGTTCATTATGAAAGGTCTTTATACACCCCTGATAATATAGTTTTGTATATTATTTTGCATTTCTGTCAAGAGATCCTTCTAAAAATTACACACTTACACAGAAGTCGCCATTTTGTGCCATCATGTTTCTACAGATCCCTTAACGGACAAACTCTTTTTTACCAAGTAGTCTCCGACGATGACATGCCCGTCCGGCGGCGGCCACCGTAGCCTCCCCACGCGTCCCAAAAGCGAGGGGTGATCAGCGAACCGAGCCATTAGCTGCAACCCGCAACATCATCACTAGACGCCGCCAAAATCCACACACTGCACCTTTAACTATCTCACGAAATGAGCCTCAGAACACAGCACTGGGGATTTAAGCATCCTTTATAACATCTTTCACATTTACACCTTTTACAAAGAATTAATAACTAAATAAAGAAACAATATACAGTGTCTACAGATTTTTTGTAATGCCTGGTTCCAAAGATAAAATGTACTGTATTCATTTAACTGTTGTTTCATAAGAGTATTTTAATTTAAAGCTCTTAGCTACAGATTCATGTTCAAGCTGCCCTGAGCAATTCATTGAATTAATTTAACTAAACACTGTGAACAAATGTGTGTGATGTAATGGCTTGTGGTAAAATCACAATCTTCTGTACAGCACTATTACACATTATTCACCAGCCAGCGCTGTATCTCCTCCAGGTTTCGTTTCCTCCATTCAATGTTGTTTTTCACAGTCTCTACAGCTTGTTTCCTGGACATCTCACCTGCTCCTGCATTTGGGTACCGTTCAAAAAAGTGCTCCATCTAAAAGAGATTAACTTGTATGAGCAAGCTGTTTATATAATCAAATTCTGCATATTCAGAAAATGTAAGAAACCAAGAATGCAAAATCATATTTTCAAGATTATAACTGGATACCACTAACATTTAACATGATGAGATCATAACACTGGAGTTTAGTGATGTATGTTTTATATCTGAACACTTTTACACAGTAAATAATGTAGCCAACTCTGTAATTGATTAATCTGGTCTGTTAACTGACACAACCCAGCAGGCATATGACCGACCTTCAACGTTGAAATTTGGTTGAAATAAGGTCAGTTGTTTGTTCAACGTTAAAACAACGGTGAATGATTAACGGTTGCAAAAGGTTAATAAAATGCTTAAAAATCAACGTTGAAATTTGATTGAAATAATGTCAGTTGTTGTTCAACGTTGAAAAAAGTTGCAAAATCAAAAGGTAATTCAACGTTGATTCAACCTTGTCCTTGTTGAAATGCCTGCTGGGAAGTTATTAATCCTTTACCTGCCACAGCTGCAGCTCTGTGTTGTACGTGCTTGTAATTCTGGCAGGCAGGCGGCCCAAGTTCCTGTCATTGATAGTGAATCTAAAAGAGACATGACATCATATTAGCATATTCAGACAGAAATGATGGATAACTAATTGTTTATGAATCAACTGACCTATTCACTAAGTAATCCCAGTTTAGCGTGACCCAGTCCCAGGCCATTGTTTTGCCATATTTGTTTCGGGACACATATTGCACTACAGTAAAAACATCTTGACTCTTCACAATGCTTTCATCTTTAGTGGCCTCAAGTAACCTGTGTAAAAACATATTCACAATAAACATACATTTACATTTACTCATTTAGCAGATCCTTCAATCCAAAGCAATTTACAATTAAGAGAGCATCATAAAATATTTGTTATACACAATATTGTGCAAAAGTCACCACCAGCTTTATTGTTTTAGCAAAGTTTAAATGACCATTCTTATTTTTCATGTCTTTCTTTATTAAAATATACAACAGAAAATACAGGAAATAGGTACAAAATTAAAACGTAACACAATTTTCAGAACAAAATGACTTCTGGCAAAAAAATTGTGTATTCAAGCAAAAAAATTTAATTGTTTACCATTTCCAATGGTGGACATTGGAGCATTGCACCATTAGTATTTCATTCAGTATGTTATTAAACAAAGCACTGTCTGTTATATTACCTATAAAGCAGACTGATATCTTCCACTGAAGCCAGGCCATATAGCAGCTTGTCTTTCTCCTGTGCGAGAGTTGCGTCGAGATACTTCTGAAGCATGGTCTCCCAGTGGGCTGCTGATCCCGATTTCTTCATTCCATACCGATACACCAGCAACCGCAAGTTTACAGCCACACTGCTGCTCCGCCAATCACAGATTAATACATCAGTACATAGACTCACATAAGCGTAACAGTGGATGTCCTGTGAGTCAGTGTGAATTACCTTAATGTTCCATCAATCCATTTTTGGAAAATATCAAATGCTTGATTAAGAGCATCCTCATCCTCCATCTGACATGCAATGCCTAGCACCGTCTCTCTCAGCAGCCTGTGGGGACAAACACATCTTTCAGTTCTCTTTCATCATCTCGTGTTCGAGATCCACCTATGGGAAGGGCATCCGTACCTGACCTCTGCAGAAGCATCCAATTGCACCAAGTCTGGCTTAGAGAGACGCATGCGCTCAAAGCTATATAAGGGACCACCCCTTACCTAACACATGAATACACCTGCACTAGATACCTTTCCTCAGCTGGCATTTGCTTTTCGTGACCTCTCATTGGTTTGGACGTCACTATTGTCTTCAGGAGGACATAGCCTTCGCTGGACATTATTGTGTGTTTCTTGCTAAAATCTACACAGTGCACCTTTGAATTTGTTATCTAGCTGAGGTATCTGTTACGTTAACAGAAATATTTTTCATTTGCTTTTATTCACTAGTTCTGCCAAATATCTCTTACCTCTGTGTTTCGGGCCCCACATCTTCCCACCCAAGAGTTTTGGATATCTTCAGCACGTGGTTTCGGAAGAGTTTCTGAACAGAGATATGAAATGGATCCTTAATTCGCTCTTATATGTTGTTTGAAAAAAAGGGTGTGTGTTCACAACCACCATGTAATGATAAAAATATGCCAATTTCGTTTTTAGTCCAGTAAAAACTCAACAGTCTCATGGGACTGGCTGTGAGTGTTTTTTGAGCAAACTGACATCACTTTACCCAGGCCAAGTTAGGTCATAATTTCTATTTCAAATGTTCCTTTCATAATTCATTACCACACGTTCATTATGAACAACGAAGTACAGTGATTTTTTTTAATTAAAAACTGTGTATGTTTTCGGTACAGATAACCAGTGAGGGCGCACAATCACAACATGTATTTAATATGTCATGTGTGGCTCATCATGCCAAAATGTGTGTTCGCGCGTCATGTAAACTTGTGTGCATCACGTGTCATGTCAAAATAAGTGTCTGCTGCAGACGAGTTTAAAGGGCTTATGATAAAAGAGCCACTCACGATTCCCAGATACTCACTTAATCTCATGTGTAATCAAAGTTTAGTGTTAAGTTTGTGTCTTCTGAGTGACGCAATAAACACATATTTTGACATGAAGAGCAATATATTTTAAATGTGCGCCCCTCGAAAGAAAAGTCACAGCAGCAGCTCATTTGCATTTAAAGAGACACACACACACACACAAAACAGCACTTTTCCTACACACCCAAAAATAGGCCTTTTCAACACAGTATAATAAATTATAGAGTATTTGGACTTGAAATTTCACAGGCACATTCGAAGGACACCTGAGACTAATATTTCATTTTGAAAAATTGCCATATTAGGTGACCTTTAACATAGTCATGCTCTTGGATCGTACCTGAAATGTAGGGTACAGCTCAGTATCATCAGCCAGCATGTTCGCCACATATGAGATTGAAGCAGACACTCGATCCCACACAATGTACTCGGTTTCATTAACCAAATACATTGTTAGGTTGAAAGCATTTCCATAATCGACGATATCTGCCCTGTTAATGCCAACAAAAGGCAACGATATAAGCTTGATATCATATTTTCTTTTTACAACAACCTTAGAAAAATGTACTATGCATAAACAGTTTAAATTTGTTTGAATAAATGTTATTGCTTTTTAATAGTGCTGCCTCACGATTAGCCGCGACTAATAATTTGCAGAATAAAAGTTTTTGTTTACATAATATATGTGGGTGTACTGTGCATAATAATTATGTATAAATACACACACACATTAAGAAACATTTCCATGTGTATATACATGTTTATATATATATATATATATATATATATATATATATATATATATATATAATACATATATATAATTTATATTCTATATAAATATAAATATTATATACATATATTTATTTCTTAAAATTATACATGTATGTGTGTGTATTTATACTGTATATACATAATTATTATACACAGTACACACACATATATTATGTAAACAATTTTTTTATTCTGCAAACGATTAGTCGTGACTAATCGTGAGGCAGCACTACTGTTTAATGCTTTCCTCAAAAAGCAATGCCAAGCTCTTGAATTTAATTCCAATGGAAGGTGGATATTTATATAATAATCTTATAACAATAAGATCTTTTGGATAAAATCATCCATCCATTGTTGTCCACACTCACCGTGCAAATGCAAACACATCATCAACGTAGCTGCTTCTGTCAGTTGCATTATACACCTAAAACAAAAATTTGCAGGTTAGTTATATTTTATACCAACAAATATCTAATATTGAGTTATTCTACAGAAAATCATTAAAATAACACAATACCAGATGATTTGCGAGAAGCTGCTGACTAATAGCACTCCACATACTGTCGATGTGATTTACTCGGTAAAAGCCCATGTGGTCTTTGTTGACTTTGATGAGACCATCATTGGTAGGTGAGTAGTCAGAAATGACCATCTCTGATCAATGACAGCAATGAGGCAAATTACACAGAGGAACATCTCGAGTTAAAACATCTGAGCATGTGATCTTGTTTACCTGTCTGTCCTTTGTCAAATATGATGGACTTCTGGTTGGAGTTTATTGACTGCCATTTGACAGGTATAGTCCATTTGTAGCTGTGGGACAAGAGTCAAAACATCAAAGTGAGATAAGTGAACCAATCAGTGTCAAAATGAAAAACAGAGAGAACAGTCAAAGGAAAAATACTGAGATAAATTCGGAAATTGAAAGATAGGCTCACCCCAGGGGATTGGTGGGCTGGGTTGGGTCAGCATTGGGGTCCAGGAGAAACCTGGTTTGGGTGAGTTTAGCATTAGTGTCTGTGGTGGTCAAGCTTAGCACAGGATATCCCATCTGCTTTGTCCACGTGTCCATAATGTCTGCTACAGGTAAGCCACTCTCCTGAAGTACACAGTAATGGGGACAATAAAGCTTCACTTTTGCACAATTTTGAACTTCAACATTTTGTAAAACTGGGCATTAACATGGCATGCCATGATTAATGAAAGCCATTTACATCAGCCAAGGCTTTCCAGAAGTCTGCAGTCTTTGCATTCTGGAAGGTGTACGTTTTCAAGTATGTCTGTGGTGGAAAAAAGTGGTCTTATTTAGGATGTGAAATAAATGCAACAGTATGAAAATGTGACCCTGATTGTGAAATTCAGGCTAAAGTCTCATAATCTTATAATAAGAAGCACCACACTGTAAAAAGCGAATCAATTTGGATCAATAAAAAAAGCTTCAATAAGTAATGCCTAAATAATGACTTTTTTCAATTAGACGATTTTTCACATCAAGTATTTTTTTATTTTGGGTTTCACAGGCAGGGTCAGTAATGTGTGCACAAAGAGAGAAGTGCTGCCTTACACGACATCCATCCCTGAACTTGTCACGGCCTAGCAAGTCCTCCAGCATTCTTAAAATAGATGCGCCCTATAACACACAGCGAGAGCAGGACTCAAACAATTCACTTTGAAGAGAGCTGGTCGATAGAGCAGCAGTCACCATTGGTATCATACCTTGCTATACGAGATACCATCAAACACTGATGTGATCTCAGCCGGACTGGACACATCCACAATAATAGGATGGGAGGAAAGGAGGGCGTCATCGACCATGACAGGAAATACATCACCGGTAAGCATGATGTCACGCTGAATGCAGAAAGAAAAATAAGTTAAGGATGCTTGTTTTAAAGAGATAATGCCAACAGAGTGCAGTTCTCTACTAATAACCAGCCATTTTTTAAGGGTAGGATAAGGGTCAATGACACTCCTCAAAAAATTTTAATATGGATGTAATGCATATTTTTGAGTCAGGAACAATGTGCTTAAAATGTTTTGTATATCGAACAACATTTCAATACATTTAAATTATTTTATTCACAATGTTTTGGATAGCCCTATTCCAAAAAATGTCAGGTGGTACAACCAATCGTTGTCTATTTGCCAGATAAGTTTTAATGCACTCCCTGTGTCATGCTGATTGTTTAGTAAGTTGACAGAGGCATTTTAAATTATAATTTTGAAAATAGTTTGAAAGTGTATAACAACTTTACCATGAAACTAACATTTGAAAACTAAATTTAAGAACAAACATTTAAATCAATTATAGACAACCTTAGTTTGCAGTAGATTATTATGTTATTAAAATGATTTAGCTTCATTTTTTTTATTTCTTAGGGGCATTCATAGCAGTTGCGCCATTTTACTTTCTGGTCGCACCACCTGACCTGTGCAATAAATTTACATTTAACAGACTTTTATTTTGATGCGGGAACTGTATAAGCTTTTGCCTGCGATATCAAATTCATAGTTTATAAATACAATTAAAATCTTTTTGATAAAATAGATTTTTTATAGTTTTACATTGGTTGTACCACCTGACACAAAAAGTGTACCAGCCTACCCCTAAATTAAAGTAGCTATTTTTCATCTCCAAACTTTTCATTCAGCATTAAAGACCACCTGGGGTTCACTTGATGATGTGATGTGATCATGTTTACTGTTTATACTTGATAACGTCTAATAATTTTTAGTTAAAATTTTTAGTTTAAATAACAATTGAGAACATTCAAATTGTTGGACAAAAGTTTTTCAATTATCCTAACATCCCAACAATTACTGATATTCATTAAATTTGTTTATAGGAAAGAATTCAAACATAAAATACTGCAAAGTATCTTATTTTGAATTTGTTATAATTTAAACACCATTGATAAGAGTTATCTTAAAATGCTAATTGGTATGGACAGTTGCCCCACCTGACATTTTACAAATTTAGATATCCCAAAGCGAAAATTAGTATTTATTGTTAAATATACTAAAAAAGTATTTAAACTAAATAGGTTTTATAGAATAAAGTGACAAATGTCATAAATGTATCATTTTAGTTTTATAGTACATAATGCCCCAAGCACAAAAATAGGCATGTCTTGTTGTCATTGACCCATATACCAGTGATAAAAGTGATTGTTAAAAAATTATTTGCTTTATACATTTAATTTTTACTTCCAGAACTGACTGCTTTATTTGGCAACATATTTGAATGATACGTGATGTATTGTATTGTAGTCATATCTATCTGTGCTCACGCATGCCCCAGTCAGGTTCAGCTTTTTCCACACCAACATATTCAAAGAAACTAGCAAAGCCTTCATTCAGCCACAGGTCATCCCACCAGTCCATGGTCACAATATTTCCAAACCACTGGAGGTAAGTCAAAACACATTT
Source organism: Misgurnus anguillicaudatus (assembly GCF_027580225.2). NCBI lineage: Eukaryota > Metazoa > Chordata > Actinopteri > Cypriniformes > Cobitidae > Misgurnus > Misgurnus anguillicaudatus. The sequence goes on along the minus strand of NC_073347.2, from coordinate 15,125,498 downwards.
CAAACTTAAGACCAAAAAGAATTTATTATTAATCAGCCACATTCATGCTTTTGTTATGCATGCATTTTACTTGCAAGTCTTCTTTGGTAAACATTTTCTAATAACATCAAGATTTTAAAGGTGCAGTGTGTAATTTTTAGAAGGATCTCTTGACAGAAATGCAAAATAATATACAAAACTATATTATCAGGGGTGTATAAAGACCTTTCATAATGAACTGTTATGTGTTTATTACCTTAGAATGAGACCTTTTTATCTACATACACCAAGGGTCCCCTTACATGGAAGTCGCCATTTTGTGCCACCATTTTTCTACAGAAGCCCTTAACGGACAATTTTTTTACTAAGTTGTCTCCGACGATGACATGTGTGTCGGCTACCGTAGCTTCTCTTTGTGTTTCAAAAGCGAGGGGTGAGCAATGGACTAAGCTGTTGGTTGCAATTCGCAACCTCACCACTAGATGCCGCTAAAATTTACACACTGCACCTTTAAACACCCTGTAACAGATGTCTCAAGTTCACTCATGATTTTATATCATAACTCTTTTGGCCCTCAGTCACCCAATAACTGGATTAGACTAGACCTTGGATCTGCTCATAAAAAATTATCTTATCAGTGTGACTGCCATCATTATCCCAACAGAACATCACTTTGTTGGATGTGTGGAGTGTAATATGTAACTGTGTGATAGTAAACTTTATGGTATCATATCAATATTCTTTCTGTTCTGTAAATGTGTATAATAAACTGCTTTTAAATCAAAATAAGATGCATACTCAGGACATGATGTTCCACCAAGGTCTTTTCTGACGTGTGACTGATTATACATATACTTGACAATTCTCACTCTGTGTAGTGTTTTGGATACTGTAGTGTGCTTTGCTTTCTACAGCACTGTTTGCTATAAATGACATCAAAGCTGCAGATACAGTTTTTAGCAGATGCATTAATTCAAATGTCAAACAGCAGACTTAACTTTGTCCAAAGGCACAATGGAACCTGCTGGACTGCCAGTTGTGAGATTTGAACCTGCAATGTTTTGGTTGCCAGCCATCATTTGTAACCACTATACCATACAACCCCTTCATCTCCTTGCCTTTTAAATGCTATAAAACCATATTTACTTTGCAACCAAGTAATAATATTTAGCAATGATAATAATATAGTATGAAACATATGGCATGACTGCATTAGTGAATCAGTAACCTGGTGAACGAGCTCATGTGCAATGACACTGGCCACGCGCTGTCTGTTGATTGACGAGGACTCTTTCTCATCAAACAGCAGATTGGTTTCTCTGTAGGTGACCAAACCCCAGTTCTCCATTGCACCTGTCCCGAAATCTGGGATTGCTATCTTATCTGCAACAGAGACAGAATATATTACAGTCTTTTGCCACAATAATAAATGCATGGACAGAAATGAAAATCAAGTCATTTTCATGAGATATGCAGATTTACCTAGTTTCTCTATGGAATATTGCATATCAAAATATTCCTCAAAGTAGTCAAATATGATCTTGGTGACATCAGCAGCATAATTAGCTGTGTGTAGCTGTAAAGGTTGAGCGTAGATCCGCAACTGTCAGGAGAGGAAGAGAGATTCAACTTAGAGGTTTCAGTGAGCAGACAGTCAGGAATTTTTTCTGTACTCCTGGATTATAATTTCACTAGAATGATACATTTTAAAGAAAATACTTACTGGTATGTTTCTCTTTGACATCCGCTCTACGAAGTCGAACTGGTGCACTGCAAAACATACTAAGTAGGTGCTCATCTTTACTGATTTTTTAAAGGAGGTTTTGGTCTTTTGATCTGACAATATTTCAGTTTTCTGTAAAAGAGAGAGCCATATAAATTGGAGTTAACATATCTGTCAATTGAGTTTTCCCAGAAGAGGGATATAAATGGAGAAAGACAGGGCCACCATACACACTCCAATACATAAGAGCAAGTCCAGCATTATAGATGTGACATTTGCAGTACCCCTGACAAATTCTGACTTAAAACATATTTTTATTCAACCAGCAAGTTTTTTTGACCAGAAATGACACAGGCTTCTCCCAAAAGATAATGGGACGATGTACAAGAGGCATCGTTGTGGAATTTTTTTTACTCATCTTTTATTTACATTTGAACAAATAGTGGCATGTCCAAAATTATTCATACCATTCTCAATAATCAATAGAAAAGCCTTTACTGGCTATTACAGCAATCAAATGCTTCCTATAATTGCTGACCAGCTTGTTGCACATCTCCACTGGTATTTTTGCCCATTCATCTTTAGTGATGAGCTCCAACTCTTTCAGGTTGGAGAGTCTCCTTGCATCACCCTGATCTTTAGCTCCCTTCACAGATTCTCAATTGGATTCAAAGGGACACTCCACTCTAAAAAAAATATATGCTCATTTTCCAGCTCCTCTAGAGTTAAACACTAATTATTGACATGAACATTGATTTTTATTGTTTTGGAGTCTGTTCGGCCGGTCGCCGGGTCTGGCGGTGCCACTTTTAGCATAGCTTAGCATAATCCATTGAATCTGATTGGACCATTAGCATTATGCAAAAAAATAACCAAACAGTTTTGATATTTTTCTAACCCTATTTAAAACTTGACTCTTCTGTAGTTACATTGTGTACTAAGATCAACTGAAAATTAAAAGTTGCGATTTTTCTATTAACTATAATCTCATTCTGGCGTAATAATAAAGGACTTTGCTGCTGTAACATGGCTGCATCAGGCGTGGTGATATTACGCAGTAGACGAAAAAAGCCCCCTGCTATTTATGAGGGGGAGCAACAACATTATGGACTGGATCATTGGTTCTTTTGTTCATTGGTCCTTGTCTGATTGTTCCCAAGGTGTTTCTTATTACCTCGTTTCACTTTGTGTATAAATAGCCTAGTGTTTTAGTTGTCCTTTGTCAGTCTTTGTTAATGTAACGTGTTGGATGTAATGGTTTGGTTTTTGCGTTCTGTCCAGGATTACCTTGTTTCACGATTTTGTGTTATTAATAAAAGCTGCATTTGGGTCTGTTGCCTTTGCCTGCCTACCTCACCAACGTTACACTTTGCATGGATAATTAACTAAACCACCAAATATTGACATTTCATATATTAGTATGGTTAAAAACTTTGTAAAACTTTACTTTCCATAAAAAGGTTGACATTTGAAATTGCCCATAAAATTATTGCAGGAATGAAAAAAATTAAGCTCTACCTTCAACAAACTGCTTTTAAGAGTAAATGTACCTCAACAGGCATGTTGGACAGAGCTTTATATGCGCTGTCATGGGTGATAGAGATTGTGTAGGTGGCCTTTTTGTTAGGCTCATCAAAACAGGGAAAAGATTTACGAGCGTCCGTGGGTTCATGGTCTGTAGCAGCAATTTTCCTGTAAAAAAAATCAGAGAGGGAATAATAAAACTCAACCTGTTGTTTTATTATACCTCAATAAAATGCTGGGTTATTTTCATCACCCGTTGGGTTGTAATTTAATTTTGCTGGTTTGTTTGCTGGTTTATTTTAACTCATTGTTGGGTCAAATGTAAACATTTAACCCAATGGTTGGGTTTGCCCCCTTTTGACCAAATAACCAAGCATTTTTTAAAGTATATCTTAGTAGATATTGATCTCTTGTAGTTGTTATTATAATATGACATCTTTTTACATTTAAGAATGGTCTGTATCATTCCAGTGGATAGTTGTAATTATGTACAAAACAATAGCTAAAGTCCCAGGCCAACAAAATTCAACATTTTGGAAGGTTATAAGTATTGAAGTTATTAGTATTTGAATATGCTCCATAAAAATCACTTGTACCAAGAGAAATAAAAGGAAACAGCTTGGCAATACACAAGCAATGAAGATAAACAGCACATTGTAAAATGATTTATAAATCTTGACACTGTAAAATACTTCACATCATAATTTCAGCGGGACTATGCACCATTTTTCCCCTCAGAGATTGATTCTTAAATATGTGGACCATAGGTCCCTCCAAAATTTGGATCTAACCTCATCTGTTCCCTATTTACTTACTTTATGACATCAGTGGCACCAAGATGCAATTTTGATAAAAGTCTAAATGAACTGTAGCTGGTTTGTATTCTTTGAGACATGCTGTAATATTGTAAGGTCAAGCAGTAATATCAGGACTTTTTTCCATTTATATGATAAAATAACATAAATATTTTTAATTCTGACCACCATGACATGTCACTAAGAGTTCAGGAAGACAACCTGGGTCACATCGGACAATTTCTTTGCAACGAGGCCAAGTCATCCAAAGTTGGACCTTTTGATAAGAAATGTATTACTGTTATATCAGTATTACAGTAGTATTAGTATCGGTCTACAAGATAGCCGGAATATAAAATGATCAAAGAGTGTACACCTGAGATAAGATGCTTCACGATGCCAAAGACGACCCATTTTTGGCCAAACGGTTCCATAAAGAAATCCTTGTAGTAATAAAGGTTTTGTAGTAATAAGGAAATAGAACGTTTTTTTAGGTTCTTTATAGGGCCATATAGCCCAAAATAATTCATCAATTGCATCAAGTACCAGCTTAATTTTCATGATTATATGCTAATTTACTGCTTCCCAAAATGAAAGTTCTGCAACATAAACACAAAGTGATGCTTACTTGAGAACTTCATTCTCCATATAAGTGGTCCTGTAGAAACCCACCAGAGATCCATTAAGCCAGCCTTGAAATTGGAGAGTTAGTATGTAGCTTTCATCTGATCCAGTGACTTTCAGCTGCTCGGACGCCTCCACCACCACATACTCTTGCGGCTTAAACTCAAAGCATTCCTTCACTCCCACCGATGTCAAGCCAGATGACCCTTTATGCTCCAAAGTGGGTACCACAGTGACAAACGTCTCCCGGATGTGGAGCCACAGGTGCGAGCTGGGTTGCGTCAGGTTGAGGTGGATGGACACGCTCCCAGTGTAGGTGTCTGTGTTCAGGTCAGGCTCCAGGTGCAAATCATAATGGAAAGGTATGATGTGGTCAGGAAGGCGGAAATTGTTCCAGCCACCGTTTGTGTTGCTGGATGGTTTGCAGGGACCCCGCTCATCAGGTGAGGACGTGGGTGATGGTGTTGGTGTTGGTACTGGTGATGGTGTTGGTTTGGTTTCATCTTCCGATGACGAGGTCTTCTGGCTTAAACCAACCCCAAGACCCACGGCAACACCTGTTACAACGACAACTGCACAGATGATAGCGGCATGTTTACCACGGATAAAGTAACGTTTTTCCTTCTTTTCGAAATCCAGGCTTTCCATGGTGAGCGGTCAAATGTAAACACAATGAATGTCAGAATTTTCTCTCTCTGAACTTAGACATAGACACAAATACAAACACACACACTGCTCTTACGCCTCCTTTTGCGTCCAAAGAGATAAAACAGCTGTGTCTGGATCTCCACAAACACTCATGCAGGGCAGCCTGTGGGAGGCAAAGAGGTTAAAGCAGGAGTTTTGTTTCACCACACTCCAAAAAATGACTTAGATCCCAATGAAGCCACAGCCACGATGCTGTCAATATGTGCACACCATGTCCACACCTCAAGCAAACTGAATCTCAGCCTGATAGCATGGATACGTAGGGGACAGGGGCTGAACGTGTGTCGTCTTTCAGTTAAACATAAATCAAAATATGCTAATCAGCAGTCAAAGGATCATAAACATTCATGTAAGAGCGTGATCGAGAGAAAGAGAGAGTGAAAAGTGGGGGGAGATTTGTTTAAATGTACTGGGCTGTTCTGAGAAGAGGAGGGGTCTTATGGGAGTGAATGGGGAATGTTACAAGAATGTGACTAAATAACAGATGATGTCCATACTGTACATGTGAAACTTTCATGTGCTCACTCGAAACCTTCATGTGCAGATTTTTTTTTTAAATAAATTAAAGAGCACCAATTATGCTAATAAATTGGCACGTTAGCACGTAAATGCAGTATCCCATAGTACATACATGTTATTAAAACTTGAACTAATGCATTGTGAGTCTTATAAATTGCTTACATACCTCACCGATTTCCCACTGTCTGAAAAACGCTCGGTTTAGTTCCTGTCTCCGCCTCCCAAAATGTCTAGTGTAATCGGATTGGTCAGATGACTACTCAACTGTTATTGGTCAGCTGGGTTCGTCGTGTGTTTGAAAGGTTACGCCCCTGACTACGTGTGGGTTGACACACCGGTTCTGACTGAGAGAGTCACAGCCTCAGAGGCAACGTAAACAAGCGTTATATTTCTCTATAAACGATGGTGTCTGTACTGCCTTACCACTTCGAGCTCGATCCAGAGAGTTCAGAAGGCCGTTACGATATAAACGATCTCCGTCAATGAATGCGATTGGATTTAACTTTTTTAGGTGTCCTTAGCTCTGCCAGAATGCTAAACGAAGACGAAAATGTGTTGCAAAGACATCCAAAAGGTAATTATAACGTACTACATAACTATATGGAAACACCAAATGTAGCACATAGAAAGTATTTGTTGAAATGATTATAAAACGATTTCACTTGGTAATTTCTACATTATTTTACTATAGTAAAATGTATTATAAAAGACTGTTTACATACTCTATTACTGTGCAAACTATATAAAAACACCAAATGTAGCACATAGAAAGTATTTGTTGAAATGATTATAAAACGATTTCACTTGGTAATTTCTACATTATTTTACTATAGTAAAATGTATTATAAAAGACTGTTTACATACTCTATTACTGTGCAAACTATATGGAAACACCAAATGTAGCACATAGAAAGTATTTGTTGAAATGATTATAAAACGATTTCACTTGGTAATTTCTACATTATTTTACTATAGTAAAATGTATTATAAAAGACTGTTTACATACTCTATTACTGTGCAAACTATATGGAAACACCAAATGTAGCACATAGAAAGTATTTGTTGAAATGATTATAAAACGATTTCACTTGGTAATTTCTACATTATTTTACTATAGTAAAATGTATTATAAAAGACTGTTTACATACTCTATTACTGTGCAAACTATATGGAAACACCAAATGTAGCACATAGAAAGTATTTGTTGAAATGATTATAAAACGATTTCACTTGGTAATTTCTACATTATTTTACTATAGTAAACTTCATTATAAAATACTGCTTACATACTATTTTACTGTGCTATGTTTTTACTTATTAGGTTTTAAGGAGAATGCAACAGGTTCCAGGGCCTCTTACCTGCGTGATTCATCATCCAGGTTTTGCACAAATTGTCTAAATCCCTACACACAGAACATTTATTGTACCGACTATAAGCCTTTGAGGCGCAGGACTAGAGTAAGTTTTATTACATTTTTAAACCAATAACACTAAAGTATTATTATAGTAACAAAGTACCCAAAAGAACAAAAGATGTAACTTTAAAGAAAATATAGTAGTCAGTCAAAAGTTTATTTATTACAAATATATATTTAACTGTTAAACAATATACAAATAAACATACTTTAGTAACCATATTGTGCTCTTCTTTCAAAAAATTGTTCAATTCACTTCTTACAGCTATCTATTCAGATAAATGGCATATCAAAGCTTTGTCAGCTGGTGCTATCTAAGACAACACTTTAGGGTTATCATCCTGTCGTGTGTTGTTCTCCAGATATGCTTGGAGCTTCCTGATCGGAATGTTGGCTTCCGACGACCCCTGCACTGAAGATGGCATGCAATCACATCCTCCTTTGAAGGTCTCTCAAACTGTGATGCCAGGTCCATTGGAATCGGGGTTTCCTTCAGCTTATCTTCAAATACCTCATCAAACACAAGCCTGATCACATCATCCACATAACTGTACAAATATTGCAGTCAATAAATCTTTTGTTTTGATAATTTATTTCCCTGCTTCATACATTAAGTTTTTAATTATGAATGTATTTGAAATAAAACATTACTGCTTACAGTATGTCACTTGTGTGTTTTGGGAACATAGCCTTGTACTTTCCCTCTCCTGCTTTTGTTATGGCTTGGTGACATTGTAATGGATGGCTGCAAGGTACAACCTGTAAAAATATAAATATGCAATTCATTTATTCTAAAAGTAAATACTACTTTACTTTATTTATTTAACACAGTTACTAAAATACCTAAATACCTGCACAGCATTCCAATAAATGGGAAAGTCACATTTTTTGCTGCAAATCTGAAATCTCAGGCTACGGACGGCAAAGGCATCCACTGATGATGGTGATTGAAACATTGTGAAACGATGCTACTGCCTGGGTTCCTATGATTATGCAGAGAAAAAAACTTTGTCATCATCAGTTATACATTTAAGACTGGTAGTGGTTTCACTAGCTAAATACATCATATGTGTTACACACCTTTGCTCCTCATATGCCTTGTACTGTGTGTAATGATGTTGCATGTTTGCATACAGTGTAGAAGGATGTGTCCAGCTGCGAATCTAGGATATAGACAAATAAAACAAACATGTATTCAGTCAAAAAGACATATTATAACAATAGAGTACAACGATTATAAATCGTTAGACTATTCATTAAAACGTTAATGTATTACATGTTACATGGCCCAACATTAGCAACACACATTACGTGTTTACTTCGTTTCAAAATCTAAGAAAGCTTTAAGTAAAAACAACAGTAAAATACATATAACGTTAAACAAATCATCTGTACTTCGAGTTTCTTGAGTTTGATCATGAGAACAAACTTTACCGGTAACAGTTTAGCTGGAACAGCTTAGCAAGTTTGTAAACACGTCTAAATAAACATCGATAAAAACGATAGTCTGCATAATTCAACACACACGTGTGTAAATATGGTACGTTGTTTATGAAATACATTATTACAACACAAAACAATTAGCTTGCAAGCTTAGCTCTACACATAGATATATATCTGAGCTCTACAAGCACATAATGTTAAGCTCCGGTTACAGGTAACGTAACTTACAGTAAAGGCAAATAATAAACATGAATACTTACAGCCTGTGATCCAGAAGTGCACGGTAATCCAACTTTCAGGAGGAGACGTCGCGCAGCTTTGGTTCATGAGAAGCAGTTATTGTGAAAACTCCGTGAACAACTTCTGACTGGATTTTTCCGGAACCGTATTAAACATGATGTCCTCTGTGTTAGTCCATAAAGTGCTATTTTGCCCTTGCATCTAAAGAGACAGCGTCTACTCGAGAGATTTAATCGCTTAAACAATGAAACAAGAGTTTGCAAACAGGGTCAAAGCAGGGACTCCCAACCTCCGCCATTTTAGCTCTCTTCTGACTCAGCGCTCTCCACCCCCGTCTTTGAGGGCGTACCCAAGACAAGCAGAGAGGGCTGAACTATGATAATGTTGGTCTTATCTACGTCACCAATCCCAGGAAGTAAACTGTTGCCTACAATCCGAGTGTTTTTTGTAGTCCTCGAACGTTAGAGACGATAACTCGCGTCATCGTTTTCTTTGAGGTATGTACTTTTTGAATATCGTTAGCATGTACTAATACACACTTACACACAAAAGGATGTTTAAAAACGTGTATCTCATAATAGGTGCTCTTTAAATAAAGTTTAGTTTCGCATGCACACGTAAAAACTTTCTTGTGCACATGTGAAACTTTCACTTTCATGTACGCACGTGATAGTTTCATGTGCGCGCGCAAAAGTTTCACGTGGGCACGCGAAACTAAACGCGATAGTTTCACGTGCGCATGCGATAGTTTCATGTGCGCACGCAAAACTAAACTTTATTTTATTTTTGCTCCATGGCCCTTTAGGGGCTCCGTAATAATCTGTTTACCGGACAAAAAAAATCATGTGTGCGTTTTTCAGAATTTTCTGTCCAAAATTATCGGGCCATAATCAATCAAGATCAAGTAAAAACAACGTACTGCATGTCTTATTTGAAACCACTTCAATTCAACATTTAAAACATAAACATATCTAATGTTTTAGAAATTTGAGCCACATGTTACACTTAGTGGGATGACAAGCAAATGTGAGTTTAAGGGATATTTCCGTAGAAAAAACTAAGCAAAAGAATCAGTTTTGTCCTTTTAGTGTTTAATGCCACTAAGAGTGAATTACTGTAGTAAAACATTCATGCAATTTTTGTTAAAGGAATAGTTCACCCAAAAATTAAAATTCTGTCATCTTTTTCTTACTCTCATGTTGTTACAAACCTGTATAGATTTCTTTGTTCTGATGAACACAATGGAAGATATTTTGAGGAACTGATCAGAAGCCCCATTGACTTCCATAGTAGGAAAAATAAATACTATGGAAGTCAATAGGGCTTCTGATCAATTTGCTTACAAACCTTCCTCAAAACATCCCCACCTGCATCCATCAGAACAAAGAAATCGGTAACACTTTACATAAGCTTATATTAGTTCAATGCATTAAAGGCGCTGCGTGCAATTCTTAGAAGGATCTCTTGACAGAAATGCAAAATAATATACAAAACTATATTATCAGGGGTGTATAAAGACATTTCATAATGAACCGTTATGTTTTTATTACCTTAGAATGAGACGTTTTTATCTACATACACAGAGGGTCCCCTTACATGGAAGTCGCCATTTTGTGCCGCCATGTTTTTTACAGAAGCTCTTAATGGACAAACTTTTTTACTAAGTTATCTTCAACGGTGATATGTTTGTCCTGTGGCGCTACCGTAGCTTCTCTATGCATTTCAAAAACGAAGGTGAGCTGTGAACTGAGTTGTTGGTTGCGATTTGCAACCTCACCACTAGATGCCACTAAAATGTACACACTGTACCTTTAACTAACATGGAAAAACAATGAACAATATAGTTTTTTTAACATGAATAAATCTTTTTTAAGGTTAATTCATGCCAATACAGTTGTCTCAGTTATCTCAGTTAGTTCATGTTATGTCATGGTGCATTAATTAATGTTAACAGTCACAATGCTTGATTTTAGAAATGCTGAAATTAACATGAATTAAGATTAATACATTCTGTACTCTAAGTATTGTTTATTGTTAGTTCATGTTAGCTAATGCATTAACTAAACTTTTATTCAGGTTTGTAACAACACGAGAGAGAGTAAATAATGACCGAATTTCATTTTGGGTGAACTATCCCTTTAAACACATACAGGAATGAAACTTTAATCAGTTCTTATCGTAAATCCTTATTGCAGGGCTGTGATATAAACAGATGAGAATCTGGTTAATCTGTTATCACTGACATGCTATAAATCACTCATCATCAGTTTGCAATAAGTGGTGAGTACAAAACAATAAAGAGGTGAATTCCTTATCTGGGAGTCTCTATGATCTATTACAGGCTGGAAACAGTTACAGTCTTATAAAAAGTAATCCAACAATGAATTTAATAACTCTGTTATTTGACTACAAAATAATTAGATATGAAACTTTTGCCTGTTTTTTTACAGGCAGGGTCACACATGGTAAAAAGCATATGTGTGTGTCTACTGAATGGCTAACTATATTGCTAATATCCTTGGTGGCCTATACACTGGAAAAAAAATGATTCAATCAATTTTTTAAGGTAAGTGGTCACAATCAACCCACCTAAGCTACATTTAAACAAAAAACATTTGTTTAAATGTAGCTTAAATAAATTGATTGCAACCACTTACCTCAAAAATGAGTAAATTGAATGAATCTTTCATCTCAGTGTACCTACAGTATTAGTGGTTGTAGTTCAAATAAACTGTCAATTAGCAGGAGCTGTCCACATACTTTTAACCTTATTATAGATGTGTTGATTGTATATGAAAGACAGTTATATTGCCTGTAAGCTATACGGTAATTACTGTTCACCAAAATAATTTTCAGTAAATGTTATTGGCTCAAAGCTGCCATCTGTTGGTCACGACTGAGTGTTATTGAAAACTTGTGAGTCACCCATAAGGAAAACACCTGAAGTAACAAAATATGATCCTTATACTTGATGTAGATGTGAATGATCTTTTGTGTATCAGATCATTAAAAGTGACTTTGTGGTAGATTCTGTCCATTTACATCTCTTTAGGAATGTTTATCACTTTCTTAGAGGCTAAGAGTGGTCGTGTTATGTTTCGAGATACCAAAGATCCTACTTTAGATTTTGTTTTGGGTTTCTTTTGTGAATAATCCAATTTTGCAGCCGTTTGCTGTAGGTCTGTATTTTCAGCCATCATCCCAACCACGTTCAGACTGACAATGGCCTCTGATATCCCTGCCATGTTTTGTGCTCTGCATCGATACTCTCCTGCATCTTTATAGGAAATTCCATTAAGACTGACAGCCGACCAGCGAATTCCCACTTGAGACGAGTCTTGTACATCTGCGGGCAGAGACAGGCTTAGGTGTGACTAGGGTTTCTTAGGTTATAAAGTTCAATCCATCGTGTGTGTGCTTTTGTAATATTTAGACACAACGTTTTTGCACAAGGTACACAAAGTCAATGAATTTTCATGTGACAAAGTTCTAATGGCAACTTACAGCCGGAGAGTTTTCTGGGCAGATTCTCAGTTCCTCTGCTTTGTATCTGTTCACAGCAACCTTAAAATAAAACAAGACAGTGTTGTGTCAAAATGAAAGTATAAACCCAGTAACTGTGTGTATAAAAATACACCACATAAGTATATAAAACAGGATACCTGTATTATAAAGGTTCGGTCTGGCAGATTTGAACCACACAAGTGTGGGAGTGGGGTGTCCTATAGCATCACAGCGAAGCAGAATGTTGCTGCCAAGCAGAGCTGTGATCTTTGTGCCGGAGGTCACCACGTATGGCCGACGGCAACGAGAGAGCTCCACGTTCTGAAAGGAAACTCCAGCGAGGACTGGCGGACCGCTACAGGTCAGGAAGCGATCCAACAGCACCATAGAGGATTCTGGTGCCTTGCTAATATCAAGCAAGGAGGCGAGTCTGCAATCACACACCCAGGGGTTATCCTGTAGACCTGTGGGAAAAGGTATGGGATGGAGTTGGTGTTGACAGAATTGAGTCCTCAAAGATGTGCCTGGTTACGTTATCTACACTCTCCCGCATGGCAGAACTAATTGGAGTCTGGTGCATTGGTTTCCACTAGAGACTAAATGCAGTGAGCCATCTAATGACAGAAGACTCCTTAGATCCCACTTAGATATCAGCAGTGTCAGATTAGGTAAATATTTAATTACTAAGACATTAATGACTTCATTTGGTTTCAATTACCTTCGTAGTGGGCATGTGTGTGTATCTGTGTGTATGTTTGGAACAATTAGTTCTTATGGATGTGTGATAATGAGACTTTAACCTTTCACAGGTAGGGTCACATACACAGCGGGGAAAATAAGTTTTTGACACATCAGCATTTTTATCAGTAAGGGGATTTCTAAGTGGCCATTGACACAAAATTTCCACCTGATGTAGTCATCAAGCCAAATATTGAATTCATACAAAGAAATCAGAACATTTAAGTATACAAGTTGAGTCATAATAAATAAAGTGAAATGACACAGGGAATAGGTATTGAGCACACTTTATTTAATACTTTGTAGAAAAGCCTTTGTTGTTGATTACAGCTTCTAGACGCCTCTTTTATGGAGAGACCAGTCGTCTTGCATTGCTCAGGATTGATTTTGGCCCATCCTTCCACACAAATGGTCTTTAAATCTTGGAGGTTTCTTGTGCTCTTTTATGAACTTGGATCTTCAGTTCTCTCTATAGATTTTCTATGGGATTTAGGTCAGGTGATTGACTGGGTCATTCAAGCAACTTGATTTTCTTTCTTTGAAACCACTTCAATATTTCCTTGGCCTTGTGTTTTCTTTTTCAGCTTTCTGGTAGATGGCAGCTGATTTTTATCCAGAATGTCCTGGGTCATTTCTCCATTCATCCTGCCTTCAATAATATGAAGTCTGCCAGTACCCCTTGCTGAAAAGCATCCCCAAACCATGATGCTTCCATCCCCAAACGTAACTGTTGGTATGGTGTTCTTGGGGTGGTGGGCAGTGCCATTTCTTCTCCAAACATGGTGTGTAGAATGACTGCCAAAAAGTTTAATTTTGCTTTCATCTGACCATCCTATAATCTCCCAATAATCCACAGGCTTCTCCAAATGCTCTGTCGCAAACTTTAACCGAGCCTCATCATGCTTTTTGTTCAGCAATGGAGTCTTGGATGCCATGGCGGTTCAGTGCATTGCTTATAGTTTTCTTTGAAACAACAGTACCTGCTGATGCAAGGTCTTCCTGAAGTTCTGCTCGAGTGGTTCTTGGCTCTTGGAGAACTCTCCTGATTATTCTTTGGACCCCTCGGACAGGTTACTTACGTGGAGTACCTGATCGTGGCCGGTTTATGGTGAAGTGATGCTCTTTCCATAATGGCCCCCACAGTGCTTACAGGAGCATTCAGCATTCTGGAAATGCGCCTATAACTAGTCCCATCAAAATGCTTTTCAACGATAAGATTACGAAGATCTTGAGAGAGTTCTTTGCTTTTACCCATCATGGAGTCTTTCCTGTGTGCCTCCTGGGTAATGAGAAGCCTTTAGGACAACAATTAGGACTAAAGCAGCTGATATCAATTAGTACTGATAGGGGGCAGGGTTTCTCTCTCAATATTGACAGATTTCAGGTGATCTCCTGGCTTTCTATGCCATTTTGCATCTTGTTCTCTTCATGTGTTCCATACTTATTCCCTGTGTCATTTCACTTTATTTATTATGACTCAACTTGTATACTTAAATGTTCTGATTTCTTTGTATAAATTCAATATTTGGCTTGATTGCTACATCTGGTGGAAATTTTATCTCAATAGCCCACTTAGAAATCCCCTTACTGATAAAAATGCTGATGTGTCAAATACTTATTTTCCCCGCTGTAGCCTAATTATAAACCTCTAGTGTGTCTGCTCTTTATGTTTCACCTAAAACCACAGAGCGTTGGGGTTGAGTTGTCTCACTGAGCGTGATCAATGGCCAGAGTGCAAACAGGTCATTAGGTAGCGTGCTCAGCCTGTTGCTTGAGAGGTCCAGATAAGTGATATTGCCTAGGTAACGCGCAGCCAGGGGTGGGATCCGTGCCAGGCGGTTATTGTGCAGTCCAAGGGTCCGGAGGCGAGGCACATCCCTAAGTCCCTCCCAGGGAAAGCTGGACAGAAGGTTCCCATCCAATCGTAACTCGTGAAGGAAAGACAGGTTCGTAAAGCTCCTTGGATGTACAACAGTGATGGAGTTATACGTAAGCCACAAATAAAGGAGTTCTGGCAGAGAAGAGAAAGCGCCTCTGAATATCCTTGAGACAGAGGTTCTTTCCAGACGAAACTTGACCGTATCACTTGGCAAATCTACTGGAATACCAGTCAAGGCTGGATTCTTACAAAGTACTGTTCTAGGAAGACAGTAAAACACAAATGAATAGCAAAAACAAAGGTGATTTTTTTGGTGACTACTTTATACAAGTTTCTATGAGGCAGTTTAGATTAAGGTTTAGATTAATCCTGTTTTTAAAAAACAAGAAGCAAAGACTTGATCAAATTACAAAAAACTTCACCGTACCTAAGTTCCTTGTTATTGCTGCGACCATGGAAGGCACATGTGCATAAAGATGGGCATGCTGGACCTTGTGCACATACAACCAAAACCAAACACAGAGTAAGTTCAGCATACAGAAGGAGATTCATTGCTCCAAGTGTTATATCTCATACACTACTGTCCAAGAGAGACACACTACTCCAAAACAACACTGTAGATTAAGACAAACACTAAAAGGATTAGGTCAGATTACTGTTGGGAAGTTCACATCAACACCTGTAGTTTGTGTATACTATAGTGAAACATGGCCTTATTGCCCTTTACTTAAATAAAAACAATAAAAACCATAACAGTAATTCGAATGATTGAATGGTTTTAATGGCAATAATAATGGTTTCTGTGGGTAATGTGTTGAGTTTTATTGGTGCTATGTTATCTGATGATAAAACCATTAAATCTTACTAGAAACACATTACATGAAGAAATATGCTATTATAAAAGTGTTATTATTGGTAACAAGCTGATCCTACATAAAAATATTGTAGTATACTTTGGTATTTATAGTAGATTACCGTAATTGTACTATACCCGACTGTAGTATATAATTATATAAACTATTACCCTTTGTGAATGTATAGTATTCTTTAGTATAAACTAGCCTATAGTAAATTAACTGTAGTAAATTATAGTATAATTAATATTTAATGTTAAAGTTAACTATTTCACTACATTTTACTATAATACTGAAGTAGTATTTTTCACTTGTCATCTCTGGATTAATGGTTTTTGTAATAGAAGCCTTTCGAATTAGTATTTTTCAGCACGGTGTGGTATTACAATAAGACAACAAAAAATTAAAAATATTTACAGACGCACAAGACAACGCAACTGTAGTGTAGCATATTCGCCCAATTTTCACTCTCCACCAAAATTAAAATTCATATAAGTTAGTTTTACACTCATTCAGAAAAAAACTAAACTTATTATGCCGTGATTCCTATAATAATGGTGGAGTACTTCCCTCAAATGATCTCAGAGGGCAGCGGTAGCTCTCTCTCCAGGTGTGTTCGATTTTATGCAGCGGTGCGCAAACTGATCGATGGATGACATCAAGTATCGCGAGAGCAATTCGAAAAGGCAGTATTCGAATTGCTCTCGCGATACCTGATGTCATACTCCGATCGGACTGCACAGTGCCGCATGAAGTCTGATTCTCGCTCTCTCTGTGTCCGACAGCAGCAAAAGCATGGCGGCGGTGGAGACACGGGAGTGCGAGACGGAGGGCTGCTGCAAAGAAGCTAAACTCCAGTGTCCCACTTGCATCAAACTCGGGATTTTAGGCTCATACTTCTGCTCTCAGGTGAAATTTTAACGCCTCGTAGCAAACATGCGACGTTGAATGGTCTGCAGCTCGTGTCACGCTACCGGCCTACGGAACTGAGCTCCTGCGTTAGCCAGTTAGCTGTTGTACATAACGAGGAGCCAGTTTACACCTCATTCTGAGCTTTGGCGCTTCTTTAGAGTTTCGTACATTTGGTTTTTTAAGGATAACATTATTGGTTGGACTATTGAAAGCAAAACACTGTGTAAAATGTCGTTTTGCTAGCTATTTTCAGTTCAACGAGCTTTAAATGACCTCAGCTCAACGTGTCCGCGTGCTGCCTGATACAGTTGTCAGTATATTAACCCTTTAGTCTTGTTATTTCTAGACTACGTAAACAGGGGACACTAATATATCAGAGCTGTGCGTCAAGGTTTGTCGTGCACTGCACGTGTGCAGTCTGCAGGGAGTGTCTCTATCTGCTGAGCTCTCCTTTGAGTTGTCTCAAAACTAAGTGAGCTGCCTACTACAGCATTTTTGGGGAGTCTGGTTAGGCATCTCACTAGTGCTATTACACCAGCACCTGTTGCTGGGCCTGATCTGCTGTCTAGCTGTAGTTTGAAATTGAATGACATGATGATGATGATGATGCTGCTATTAAAGGTGCAGTGTGTAACTTTTAGAAGGATCTCTTGACAGAAATGCAATCTAATATACATAAATATAGTATCAGTGGTGTATAAAGACCTTAAATAATGAAATGTTATGTGTTTATTACCTTAGAATGAGATGTTTTTATCTCCATATATGCCGCGGGTCCTCTTACACGGAAGTCACCATTTTGTGCCGCCATGCTTCTACAGTAGCCATAAATGGCAGTTTTGTCACTACTGTATTTTGTCTTAGACAACATCATGATTGTCCTGTGGCGGCTACCGTAGCTTCTCTATGCGATTTGGTAAACGGTGGACTGAGCAGTTGGTTGCAATTCACAATTTCACTGCTAGATGCCGCGTAAATCTACACACTGCACCTTTACGACAACTTTTTTTTTTCATTTTGACATCTTTAAAAATGGCATCTTATTCATAAATACAGTGGGAAGGGTCATTATTTTAATTAAGACCAGAATTTTGAAGAGATCATTAGTTTTTTAATTTTCCTGTGTAAAAATACCAATTTAAACTGTGTGCATGCCGAGGATAATTGTATAGCCATCATATATTGTATATGTTAAAGATAATAGACATGGACTAAAAGTTCTGATTTTAATTTAATGGGGTCTTGATTTTACTTTAGTGACAAGACGTCTTGTGTGTTTTCAGGAATGTTTTAAAGGCAGCTGGGCCACCCATAAACTGCTCCACAAAAAAGCAAGTATGTGTTTGTTTCCCCCACCCTTTCTGTTCAGTGCAAATTATATCTTTGTAAATCAATCATCAATGTCTATCTTGTTTCTGCAAAAGATGATCAAATAAAAGATGAAGGCAAGAACTGTGTGGAAAAGGAAATCAACACAGACCCATGGCCTGGCTACAGATACACTGGCAAACTACGACCCCACTATCCACTGGTAAGGAAGAAACATGCCCACATTTATAAAACGCAGTGTCAGTAGGTTTAGCGTAGACATGGCGGTTGCGAGTACTTTGGTAAATGTTTTGTCACTATTTTTTGTTTCAGACACCCATGAGGCTTGTTCCTAGCAACATCCAGAGACCAGACTATGCAGATCATCCTTTGGGTAAGTATCAAGTCTTTACTTTTGAGTAAATTATTAAGAGTAAAAGTAAGTGTGTCTTTACCATCTGGCCTGGGTCACTGCACCATTCTAACATACAGCCCTGTTCAGTGTGCTTGTGCAGCCTGAACTTTTGAACCTTGCATACTTGCTTTTAAACGAATGGCCTTCATTTTCAGTGCCATTCGATTTTTAAAAGGTGGCATGTTATTTGCAACAGTGCACTTCTGCTAGCCAACAAATTAACCACAAGTGAATGCATGCCCGCTTCAACATTAACAAGAATAACCTGCAAAACCTTTCTATTTGTGTCTCTTTGGTGCACCTGGCATAATATGGAGTTTCATGCAAAGGTTTTAGGGACAGAGATAAGATGTTTGAATCACTGTGGTGTGTTACAGTTTAAAGCAACACAATGTAGTTTCCATGTAAAAACGACTTACAGCTCCCCCATGTGGTTGAAAAGCGCAACAGTGTCTGGTATCAGACACTCTTCTGCAGGCATGGGGAGGGGCGGGGCTGTGTTTCCTACCCTCCACCGCCACTTTCAGAGTGTGCTTGTAGCAGCTAGGAGGCTGCTCAGGTTGCAGCAACAGTACAATTTGTCCAGTTAAAAGTTGTTCTATCACTAAAATAGTTTTAGAGACATTATTTAAAGGCAAAAAAACTACATAGTGTTGCTTTAATATTTATTTGAGCTATGCGTCAGGACTCTGCGTTCCTATCGGGAGTTACATACAATATGTGGACATTTACCACACTTAATAATGTATGAATGCCTTTTCAGTTGCTCTTTATGAGGTTCAGTAAATTTGTTACACAGGTGTGTGTGTCCACAATGTGTGTGTTGCTTGCACAATGTCTGTAAAAATTAGAAAGCAAATTACTTGCCATTCTCTAATTTTTTAGTAACGCTTCCATGTAAAGCTTCTCATTTCTTTCAACTTTGCCACAACTGTGCTAAATTTTTAAGGAAACCCTTAGTTATGTACATAAACTGTAGAAAAGTGTTGTTACCATTAGGTTTGTGAAGAGCATTTTGGAATCCAATAGTTGGCTGAGCCTGCCCTGACCACGCCCTTAAAGGAATAGTCTACTCATTTTCAATATTAAAATATGTTATTACCTTAACTAAGAATTGTTGATACATCCCTCTATCATCTGTGTGCGTGCACGTAAGCGCTGGAGCGCGCTGCGACGCTTCGATAGCATTTAGCTTAGCCCCATTCATTCAATGGTACCATTTAGAGATAAAGTTAGAAGTGACCAAACACATCAACGTTTTTCCTATTTAAGACGAGTAGTTATACGAGCAAGTTTGGTGGTACAAAATAAAACGTAACGCTTTTCTAAGCGGATTTAAAAGAGGAACTATATTTTATGGCGTAATAGCACTTTTGGGAGTACTTCGACTCGCCTGAAAAGTCTGCTCCCCTTCTCCCTTTCATAATGGGAGAGGGAGGGTGTTACTGCGCCGTGAACGGTAAATTTTTCCAGACGTGAACGGTAAATTTTTCTTTTTAATAAACTGCCTGTACACTTGCAAAGTTCTCAATGCTTCGGTTTACATATAGAGACCCTCATTGTGCTACAGTGTAAGTGTGGGGTTATTTTGAGCATTATTAGTAGTATAGACATAGCGATTTCGTTTTTAATGCACTGATGCCCCGAAAGCTACCATAACATGCTAATTTGCGTTTAGCAATAACACTGGTCACGTTAGACTAGCATGAAAACAAACTCCAGTGAACGGTCGAACTCGGTACACGTTTGTTATTAACCCTAGGATCATTTCAAGGCGGAATTTCCCTTTAAGTGCGTCTGACGTTTTCTTGTAAATTAGCTTTTTTATGAGGCTCTTATATTTAGCTTCATTAATTTCACTTTAATGGCAATTAAACGTTATTAGTTAGTTATTGAAATGCCTTATTTTCACAAATGTCATTTTTCACAAACTTTAGTCATTTTATTGGTATTTAACAATTTTTACTGTCTTTTGCTGCAAAACCCCCTAAGTGCATGCAAACAAAAATCGCCACTTTCAGAAAGTCTCCAGTCGCACTTTACTATCCTTTCTGAATAAAGGTAATATGACCAAGATGTTGCGTTTAATTTTTTTCAAGAAATCTGTATTTCTGAAAATGACCCGAGACCGGGATTTGAAGCGCAAGTATTGGATGAAAGTATAAAACATGCCGAAAGCATTTGGTCTATATCATATCTCATTTTTGACAAAGGTTAAGTGGCTTTTGCATCTGAGCTCTTCAAATTGAGATCACGTACACAACCTCAATACCATTAACACACTTCTAAATGGACTTCTCTGCCTATATTATAGAGGCATCTCTTGTGAAAACACAGTATTTTGTGAGTAAATAAGTGCTTATTTGTTCTTCATTAACTAATGCTGCAGTGTCCTGCCGTAAGTAACCATTATGGTAGCGACTGTGTGCTATTAGTGTCTTATAGTTACAGCCACTCATTCCTGTTATTAACTTATCCTTTAGTTCCTAATCCCTCGGCTTTAAGGTACAGAGTCTTGAGACAAAGCATCAGATGGTTTGGTGAAATGTGGGTGTGTGAGAGGTGGTCCAGAAATCCATTTATATACGTTGCTATTGACCTCAGTGTGTGTGTGTGAGGTTGTGCGTCTGAAGCCTCTCTCTCGCTCTCTGCAGCTACAGAGGTTGGGTTGTTGGCAGGTATGAAGCCCCGCCGCTCACCTCGTTTGTCCAGCTTTTGTTTTTACAATATCATAGGGAGCTGTCTGCTCCACAGTGGGCGTGTGAGTGTCTGTGTAATGGCATGGCTCTGTTTGTCTGCATGGCCGATGTGGTTTGTTCAGCTGGTATTAAGGGTGGGACGGTATGACCAAGTCACTGTGCAGTCAATTGATTCATCATTTAAAATAATTATAATATATATATTAAAATTTAAAAATTAATATCAGTCTATTGACTTTTTTCTTTTCTATATCTGCAAATAGGAAAAAATATATAAATAAACATTTACATCAGCTGTATATGTCTATAAAAAGACATGATTTAAGTTAGTTTAGAAGTAAATATATTGTTTATTTCAATAGCATTGAACATGAATGTATCACTTGCCTACAGCCATAGTAATACATTTAGAAAGTTTTTTTGTTGACTTTTATTTTAGCTTAACTGGTAGAGCATTGCGTTAGTACTACCATAGAGGTCATGGGTTAAATCGACATTATGATCATAAAACTGTCCTACCAACTCGTACCTGTCCAAACGTATCTACTGTGGTATTTCTACCATTAAATTTCTACCGTCATACTACCTAACCCCAGCTGGACGTGTCTGTTGCTCCATTGTCAAACTGTTATGTCCTAGAGGTCTCTGGATCAGTGGTCGTGTTTGTATGTGTCTTCACAGATGTAATGTGATGTGTTCATTAGCTGACTGGAGACCAGATCTGTCAGTAGTTAGTCACAGTTTCTGACTGGTAGTGAGATACTTTTGTGGGAAGAAAAAATGTCTTGTGTATTTTACTATGCATTAATTGATTCATCTCCATTTAAAGGGATGTCTGAGTCAGAACAGACCATGAAGGGGACATCTCAGATTAAGATCCTCAACGCCGAAGAGATTGAAGGCATGAGAGTCGTCTGCAAGGTAAACGCATTCATAACCCCTAAATAATAATAGTTAGATCAGCATATTAGTGCAGAATAGAAACCTATATAGACCTACAATAGTTATTACACATTATATCCAATTTCTGTCAAGAAACACAGAAGGCTCTCTGCCAATTTTATGGAAATGTTCTGGGATCAAAGTGCTGTGTGAATGGGTTTTACACGGGTTAATAATGGATCATGGGTGACGGACTAAATGATTGCCTGTGATTTCTTACTGATTTCAGTTACGCTACATTTTGACAGGAAATCAATTTGAAAAATAAGAACAGAAATACCCTGCAAAAACAAACCATTTGTAATAGACTGAAGTACTCGAGGTTGGGAGTGAATGTCAGTCATGAAAATTGTGTGGGTTTAGAAAGCATTTAATATTTTCTTCAGCTTCAGATCACCAGCTATTCGTGTTAGATATTGTTTTCGAAAACATTGATGTATAATTAGTAATTTAGCAGTATAATTTTCCCATCATAGTTTTGTCAACCTTAGTTTTCATAAGTGTTTTGTTAAAAACTAGGGATGTTATGATAAATGCCGATATACACTAATAATACCTGGCCATTAACTATTCTGAAATGCATAGCCGATATTATTCACAGCTATTTCATGTGCTATGGCTTTTGATCAGTAAGTCCTTTCAAATCACTGTTAGTTTGAGTTGTTTATTACATGCATTTAAAAATGCAATACTCGTTAAACATAATCATTACACATAGGTGCAAAACCACTTGTTTAAAATCCCCCACCCTAATAGAGCTTTCTGAGAGAGGATTTTAGGAAGCTTCTAAGGCATTACAGACCCAAACAAAAACATTTTTGTCTACATGTCACATAACAGAACAAGGATAAATACCCCGTTCAATCATTCTATGTCACCTTTAAGGCAGTTCCTGGAGCTGCATGTGTAATCCACTGATCTATATAAATAACTGGATTGCGCATAGAACGCTTAACGTAACAGCATGAGGTGAAGCCAGCGCAGAGTTCGAGCCGCCATCTTGGTATACCCAACCGGGAGAGGGGGTCATTGACTTCCATTCAAAATCATGTTTTAAATTCTCCCGCTTTACAGCGTATCAGGCACGCAAGATTATTTTTAGGACATGTGTACGTAAATTAACTGTTACTTCTGGTGTTATTTGCAATGTCTATGCTTTAATCGGGCAGGAAAATGGATTTATAAAAAACCGTTAAGGTGAGTGTGTCAGCTGCGTTCTGTTAAAGGAATGTCTACTCATTTTTAATATTAAAATATGTTATTACCTTAACTAAGAATTGTTGATGCATCCCTCTGTCATCTGTGTGCGTGCACGTGGGCGCTGGGGCGCGCTGCGACGCTTTGATGGCATTTGGCTTGGCCCCATTCATTCAATGGTACCAATCAGAGATAAAGTTAGAAGTGACCAAACACATCAACGTTTTTCCTATTTAAGACGAGTAGTTATACGAGCAAGTTTGGTGTTACAAAATAAAACGTAGCGCTTTTCTGGGCGGATTTAAAGGAGGAACTATGTTGTGTGGCGTTATAGCACTTGTGGGTGTACTTCGACTCGGCGCAGTAACACCCTCCCTCTCCCATTATGAGAGTGAGAAGGGGAGCGGACTTTCCAGGCGAGTCGAAGTACTCCCAAAAGTGCTATTACGCCATAAAATATAGTTCCTCTTTTAAATCCGCTTAGAAATGCGCTACGTTTTATTTTGTACCACCACACTTGCTCGTATGGTACCATTGAATGAATGGGGCTAAGCTAAATGCTATCGAAGCGTCGCAGCGCGCTCCAGCGCTTACGTGCACGCGCACAGATGATAGAGGGATGTATCAACAATTCTTAGTTAAGGTAATAACATATTTTAATATTGAAAATGAGTAGACTATTCCTTTAATGACACGGCTATAAAAGTTTTTTTTGACATTCAGCTATACGGTCAGCGTTATTTCTCTAAATAAGTTTAGGTAACTTGTAAGTTTAGATAACATAAAACCAGCAAATTATTGCATGCACATACGGTACAAAGTATGATTATTTTTTTAGATTTCAGAATGAGCACGTTTGTCATTAATACTAAATATGTTGCGGTCTGTCTGCTGATCTGATACTCTGTACTGAAGATGAATGTATAATAACTGATTAAAAACTAAAAGGTACAACTTTCAGTAAATAACGATGTACATGCTTAGGACGTTTGTGTTGTAATAATGTACAGGGTAACTTCAGATATAAAAACGAAGACTAGTAAAGTGATGTTTTATCATTAAAATCTGATCGCGTCCATTGATTTAATAGAATGTTTGGGTATACCAACATGGTGGCGCGGTGGCTTCACAATTGTGACGTCATGCGCAATCCAGTCATTTATATAGATCAGTGGTGTAATCGTTTTTCTTCTGCGGCCCATATTGAATTTCTGCACGAGAGCGCCCTCTGCTTTTGGATGTAGCAGCATTTCACCGTAATTCATTGAGAAGAATAGCAAGCATCATCGGCTGATTTATCAGTGCACCCCTATTAAAAAACAATGATTACAACAATGGTGTCACTCATTCCCTGTCATCAAGTAATTGTTTTTCAGACCTATCCAGTACTCAAAATTAAAAATGGACAAAAGTGCCCATCCCTATTATGGTGTTTGCATCTTTGTTATCTTAGTGCTCATTTAGTGGATGTGAAACCAGAAAAAGTCCTGGTTACCCAATCGCCATGGATAACAGGTTTAGTGATGTGTTTTTGTTTAGGAAAGGTTTAGATTAGATCAAAGTAGGAGTTTTGATCTAATCTAAAGGCGCCTTCATCTTTAGAAGGAGTTGATTGGTCATGAACATAATAATCCCATACAGCAACTGACAGTGAAGTATCAGATTTGCTAGATTTTTTTTACAGAGATTGTTATTACCTTCTTGCTGAAAATATGTGAATACATTTACGACGAAAATCTGATTGTGTGATGCAAGCCACAGGACAGTTTTAGATGTTTTATGTCTTTTTGTCTTATCAAGTTGGCTCGAGAAGTGCTGGATATTGCTGCCATGATGGTGAAATCTGGAATGACAACCGAGGAGATCGACCATGCTGTGCATTTGGTACATCTTTTATCCATGTTTATTTCTCTTTAAATATTAAATGCAAGTGTTACACACAGAGAGTGTAAATAAAGGCAGATGGAAAATTGTGTACTTCATCTTATTGTTTGTTTTACTATACTTGTTTCCTTCTGAAAGTTAATCAGTCATTCAGTTTGCATAAATGAACTTTTTGACTCTTCTGTTTACTGCTTAAGGCCTGTACAGCTAGGAATTGTTACCCATCACCTCTGAACTACTACAACTTTCCAAAGTCTTGCTGCACCTCCGTCAATGAAGTCATCTGTCATGGAATACCTGACCGCCGCCCCCTACAGGATGGGGACATACTTAACAGTATGTATGAGCATACACATGAAGATTTCACTTTTTGTGTTTTAAATATATATACACATCCACTAACTAACTTTACTGACTTTGTACTTTCCACATCACTTAGACATTAACGTTATAATGTAACCCCCACATTGTGGTTTGATAGAAGCAACAGCAGATTGGCGTACTAAATGGTTCAAGTACTACATCTGCATACAGTGCTGCGCAGTTTGATCAGCCTTTGCAGTGCCACATGAAGTCAAACAGACAGGATAAACCAGACATGACCCTATGAACAGAGGGGTGTAATGCTGGTTAAAACTGTGAATTTTCTGATTTCAAACATTGTTGAGAACATTTGGGATAATGTAAGTACACGTGAACCAAATATGTAACATTGTGCTAGTGATTTTAATGCAAAAATCTTGTCCTTAATATTAACCCTGATGAAGCATGAAATCTGTGTGCCCCATATTTAAACTTAATTATTGATGCATACAGTTCACAGTAATAGATTCACAGAAATGTTTCGACCTCCCAACTCTACAGCGAACTAAAAGTTACGTTTCACACGTAAAAATAAAATAAAACCTACACTCAAACTTTTCACTTTTGCCAATACCCTCTCTCGCTTGCAAATGAAAATTGGGTGCTGCACAGATCAAGTAGGAACACAGAGCTTTGCTAGATAGTATACTTCATAGGCAGAGACGTGCAAACACCAGCATTCACACTGTGAAAATAAATCACTTGCTCAATCATATATCATTTTCCCTTGCAGTTGATATAACAGTTTACCACAATGGTTACCATGGAGATCTGAACGAAACCTTTTTTGTCGGTGATGTGGATGAGGGAGCCAAGAGATTGGTGCAGACCACATATGAATGTCTTATGCAAGCCATCGACTCTGTGAGAATTAAAGCCCATGCAAACAAACACTGCATATTTCATCAAGACAGTTATATTGTCTCTGCATTGTCCCTTGGTACATGAATTTTACATTGCATTTGAGCTAGGAA
This sequence comes from Misgurnus anguillicaudatus, assembly GCF_027580225.2. NCBI lineage: Eukaryota > Metazoa > Chordata > Actinopteri > Cypriniformes > Cobitidae > Misgurnus > Misgurnus anguillicaudatus. Next base: position 15,098,860 of record NC_073347.2, on the reverse strand, counting down.
GTATAGCGTACAGTGAGCTCATGTAATGTTAACTACATCAATGACCTTTAGAGGGCAGAATGTCACAGTGGGATGTCTGTCTTGCGCTTGATCTAAGGAGGCTTGTTGCTTTTATGTGTAGTGAAGCCTGGTATCCGCTATCGTGAATTGGGGAACATCATTCAAAAACATGCCCAGGCTAATGGTTTCTCAGTGGTACGAAGTTACTGCGGACATGGCATCCACAAACTGTTTCACACTGCACCCAACGTACCGCACTATGCCAGTGAGTACATTTACTAATACTCAATATACAATCAGATTATATATTATATTTAACGTTACATTGTATATTTGTGCAGAGAATAAAGCAGTAGGAGTGATGAAGCCTGGCCATGTGTTTACTATTGAACCCATGATTTGCGAAGGTAAAAGATGAATCACCAAATTCTTAATGTTATTTTTTTTAATAAAGGTTAATGTTTTAAAATGATTTTACTTTGCGAAGGTGGCTGGCAGGATGAGACATGGCCGGATGGTTGGACAGCAGTTACTCGTGACGGAAAACGCTCGGCACAGTTCGAACACACACTCCTTGTGACGGAAACCGGCTGTGAAATTCTCACGCGTCGCCTCGAGGAAAACGGCCGTGCTCACTTCCTGTCCCAAATGTAGGGGTTGAATCAGCCCTATTCTGCAATGGAGGATACAACGGCTCCGCCCCATATCACCGATCAGCCAATCACACAGTGTGTCTTTGTAGGGCAGGAGATGATTGGCCATGTGGCAGTGTCAGCGGATTTGGGCAGGAGGTGGAGATTTGTTAACTTCTGAATGTCACCTGACAGTCACATTAATCAGCTTGGATCTGAGAAAATTATCAGGCACTGGGCTTTAATCTGGTTACAGTGCCATCACACACTGTCTACTTGGGCAGAGTTATTTGTATGGATGGTTTTGTGTGCGCACGTGTGTGTGTTTGAGTGAGAGCGTCAGCTCTGTGGACTCTGCTGTCTCAGTCTGCTTCAGTGCATTTGTATGCCTGGCTTGTTGCAGTGTACTGTACTTTTTCTTTATTGATAAGCCATTGTTGAGTTTAAGGTGCAGCGGGTATTGAGTATAAAGTGGTAAAATACTGTCTCTCCGGAAGATATCAAAACTGATGACTGATTTGTGGAATCTCTGTTACGGACTCACACTGAACATTGTAGAAATGTTATTCGTGAAGTTCTACCAGCATTCGTAAGTTCAACTTAAATCAGTTGTGACTTGTCAGTGAGAACACCTAGTGGTGAATATTAGCTTTTATTCAATAGTTTGCTCTGTAAAGGGGATGAGCCCACTGCAGTTGTCCTTGGTAACTGAAAAGATGATTTTTTTTGTTTGTCTTTGGCGATTAAATCCAACATAAAGAGAAGTGCAGAAGACTGAAAAGCAGTTGTAAGCCTTGTGTCTTGATGCTCTGTCTGTTTGATGCATCTCATGAAATCAGATTCAGTGTTTCAGTATTCAAGCTGAATAAAAGTATATTTTCTCCTTTATTTTGGCCTCTATTTTAAAGACGTTAAAGAATAATGAAATATTGCATGCAATTATTGCAAAAAAAAAAATTATGAAAATTTTATTAATTCATTTGATATAAATTGCTCTAAGATAGATTTTAAAGAGCACGTATTATGCCCATTTTTACCAGATGTAATAAAAGTCCCAGTCGTGCATAGAATGTGTCTATGAAGTGGCAGTGGGCAGGGTTTTGTTTGTGTGACATCACATAACAGCATGTCTAATGAGACTGCTTTGGTTCAGTAGGGATTAAAAAAGGTGAATTTTTATTGTAGGGGGGTTGTTTTCACACACTGCCAACACACATTTATGTCCAAACACCTTGTAAAAGTATATTTTGCATAATATGTGCCCTTTTAAAGAGTTCCGGTTATAAAATGCTAGATGAACGCAACAAATAATCTAATGCACACCTCTGTTTGATTTTATAGGCAATAAAAATGCTTATAGAAACAACCTGCTGCCATTTTAACCATTGATTTTCAAAACCTGTTGTAAACATGGTAAATGTAATAAACGGATACAATTTTTACACGCATGGTTGCTGAAAGCATAATCAGATTAGCCAGAAGATTTAATAATGCTTCAAATAGGAGTTTTGTTCACCAAATTGAGTGTGAAGTTTTTGGTACTATTCAGTATGTTTGTTTGAAATGAGTGTTTTCAGGAATGTGGGTCATAATTAAATTTTAGGCAATTCCGACAGAAGCAGCTGAAAATGTTTCTGCGTTTACCCAAGAGGCTTCATATTTTGAATTATTGTTTAATTTCCACTGCCTCACGCTGACACATCATTTAAAGGTGCAGTGTGTACATTTTAGCAGCATATAGTGGTAATGTTGCGAATTGCAACCAACGGCTCAGTCCACTGCTCTGAACTCTTGAAACACAGAGAAGCTATGGTAGCCGCCACCGGACAAACATGTCATTGTTGGAGACAAGTAAAAAAGTTTGTCCGTTAAGGGCTTCTGTAGAAGCGTGGCTCCACAAAATGGCGGCTTCCATGTAAGGGGACCCTCTGTGTATGTAGATAAAACGTCTCAATCTAATAAGGCAATAATCACATAACGGTTAATTATGAAAAGTCTTTATACACCCCTGATAATTTAGTTTTGTATATTATTATGCATTTTTGTCAAGAGATCCTTCTAAAAATTACACACTGCACCTTTAATTCTTACTGTGCAACATCTTGAATATTTGAAGATTTATGTCTTTACTTCTATAGGGTGGTTTCTTGGATAGGGTTTAGATTAATCCAGCACTAGGCCTTAGTTATATTAGGACATTATTACAAACATACCTACAAAACAAGCAATACTATATGTTAGGATATTTCAATACAAGTTGTTTTTGAATTAAGGCATATCAAACATGCATTTTAATCTGGAACTATAATAAACCCTGCCTGGGAAACCGCCCCATCAGAAATAGTTTTTAACTGGCTGCAATAAGTCTTTTTCTACTACTCTATTCCCCCAGTTTGTCTCTACCTCTCAAAACAAAGCAGAAATGTTGCCAGATGGTTTCTGCATTTCACAGGGCTGAATAGAGAAACAGACAGAGGTAGGACACATGTAAACTCTGGAGGAGTGAAATAAATCGACTTGACAGCATCAAATTGATTACAAAAAACCACATGAAATGATTTACATGCTTATTTTTATTTGCAAAAGATAACTTTAATTGTTAATGTTCGTGCATTATAAAAGAGTTTAATAGATTGATATAAACTTTGCTTGGTTACAATACAACTACATATAATGTTGTCTTAATGTGCTGAAATGTCTTTTTTTACTTAGAAACAAGTGAAACAAAGCACTTTATAAAGCAGTAAGCTAGACAATGCAATTAAAATGGATCCTTGAACCCTGTTGTTATACATTACAAACAGGGAGGAGGCAAGTAGCGACTCTTTAACTTTTGGAAGAAGATTGCCTTTTATTTTGATATATTCAGGATGGTTCGAATGCTGAAACAGAAAGCAAATATAAGAGGTTTTTTTTACAGTTAAAGGATACCCCACTCACCCTCAAGCAATCCAAGATACATGTGTCCATCATTAAGATGAACACATTTGTAGTTAATTCTCTTCCATGCTTTATAATGCTAACTTACAGGGATCAAAAAAACAACTTTAAACTTTTCAAAAATACATTAAACCTGCAAATTGCATTCGTCCTTTCCAGAGGTAATGCACACGGCTCCAAAGGTCTAACAAAGGTCTTCTGCTGGTAGTCAATGCGATTTTGTAAGAAAAATATTTAAAACTTTATAAACACTAATGACTAGCTTCCGGAAACAATGCCATCTTGGACTCAAAAAATGGTGTAGTTACCAGAAGATAGTTATTATAGTTGATAAAGTTTCAAATATGGATATTTTTCTTACAAAATCGCATATATTGCCTGCAAAAGATCCCTATCAAACTCTTGGATCCGTGTGAATTATTTCTCTGAAGGATGGATGCACTTTTATGGGCCTCAAAGTCAGAAGTTGTAGCCCTGATCCCTGTTTTCTACCATTATAAGCTTGGAAAAGCAAGGACATTACTAAAATAAGTCATGCGTTCATCTGAAAGATGATGGACATATGTACATCAGATTGCTTGAGAGTGAGTACATTTGATATTTGGCTGGTGTAACGCTTTTTATTAATACAGTATTATTAACTATGAAATCAAGATAAAGTTTTAAAACTGTACCATTCTCCAGTCTTCATAAGGTTGATGGCATCATTGACCTTCTCCAGAGGCATGTTGTGGGTTATGAACTCATCAAGCATTATTTTGCCAGACATGTAGTCCTCAACAAGTTTTGGAACACACTCCTTGCTCTTAAAACCTAGAAAAAAGTCACAAAAATGATCAATCTTCCAGTTTCTTTGACAAGATCCTTGAAAGTCAGCTTGTGTACCTCCAAACAGAGAACCCTTCCAAGTTTTCCCAGATATGAGCTGAAGGGGCCTTGCGGAAAAGTCTTTCACATCAGTCCATCCGACCAAAACACTCACACCCCAACCTTTAACACATGACTCCAGTGCACTCCTCTATAATTAAAGACTTGTTTGTTTACATTCAGAAAGATTAAAAGATAATTTAAGCTCCTTTAAATGATTCAGTAAATGTACATTGTCTGTCTGTCAAAGCTTACCATTACTTCTGTGTTGCCTACACACTCAAGAGAGAAGTCCACTCCTCCATTGGTCATCTCTGCGAGCACCTCGCTGATAGGTTTATCGTATGATTTCGGATTCACAAAATCGGTGGCACCGAACACCTTTGCCTTCTTAAACTTCTCTTCGTTAATATCAACGGCAAAGATCCGAGAGGCTCCTGCATTTTTACAGCCCATGACTGCGGCAAGACCCACCGCACCCAGCCCGAAAACTGCACACACGGAGCCCGGTGTGACCTTATCAAGCAAACATAAACAACTTGATATCACCTTATCCTTCAGTGGCTCAAAAAGTTTTCCCACACTGAAAAATGTATGAATTTGATTGCATTATATATAAGAAACAAACAAACATCTTCACCAACAGACATTTTATGGTGAGATTTTAACCCAATAAATGTCACTTAGTTTAAAGGTCACGTTCTTTCTGATCCCATTTTTTAAACCTAGATAGTGTGTAATGTTGCTAACACTGAAACACTTCAGTCACTTCCTGCCCGCTGTTGGAATCGAACCAGCAACCTCTGGGTTACAAACAAGTCTCTCTATCGACTAGGCCTCCCATATCTTAAATGGTTGACTATTACCTATAGTCATGCCTAACAACGCCCCTTAGCTGTTATAAAATGCACTGGTAACCCATTTCTTCTGGCTTATTGCTTTAGGCTATTCATATGTATTAATCATGTTGATACAACAATGTTGATTATTTGTTAATAAACACATATAGGCCTTATCATGTTATATATACATATAGGCCTGTCATTGACATCCAAATGACGTCCAAAAAAATTACCCATTTCAAGGTCAAATGTTGACCGTAAATATGACGTCCAAGTAGTGGACCTAGTATGGACGTCGAATAGATGTCCAGAATTAGTCATGGGCTGACGGACCCAATATAGACATGATCTGCACGTCTATCCGACGTCCGGTGTTTAGTGGGTGACCTCACTAGAACAGTTTTTTGACTTAACTTCGCCCACAGAAATACGTCAGTCGCCAGCTAAGCTAACGGCAAGCTAAGCTGCTATCGAATCACAACACACTAAACAAACTACACAATCAGAACTCGTTACGTATTTCTGAAGGAGGGACTTCATAGAACAAGGAAGACATCAGCCTGTTTTGAGGACAGTGAAAACAGCGCTATACAGATACAAAGTACATAGTGTGAAATTTTTTTTTACACGTGAAACATGAACACATGTTATATTGGGCACTGTAAGCTTCAAAAACACAGAAAGAACGGGACCTTTAACATTTAGTTATATGATGCAAAGACATTCAGTATTAAGTGTCCAAATATTTTTTGGGGGCCAGTGTAAATAGTTCCTGTATGTCTTTCTTAGCATGTTAATGTACAAGTATACATACTGCAGCCGTATTGACAGCTGCTCCATAGCCAGTAGAGACGCCACAGGCGAGCAAACACACACGATCGAGCGGAGCATCGTCACGGATCTTTGTCACAGCGATCTGGTTCATGACAGTGTACTCGGAGAAGGTGCTGGTGCCCACGAACTGCAGGATAGGCTGACCACGGCAAGTGAAACGTGTTGTGGGATAGGACATCACATCACAATGCTTGTTGGCCCTGCCAGATAAAAAAAGCTTTTAATCAAGAAATAATCCCCCCTTTTTCAAAAAATTTTGCACCTAAAAAGTTACCTCAGAGTAACATATTGGTACCAAATGTATACTTATCAGTATCCTCTATCACATATTAGGCCCTTTAAAGGGTACTGCCCCAGTGACAGCTTAACCATGGCTTTACTACAGTTAAAATAAAAAAAACAGGGGTAGTGTAGTAAAACCATGGTTTTGTTGATAGTAAGTAACACACACACACACACACACACACACACACAAAACATGGTTACTTTACCTTGTCCACAATAAAATCATGGTTAATTTTCATAAGGGATGATTTTTGTTTAGGTGTTTGTGTGGTTCTCACCAGCTACGATCACACATGTTTGTTTTTGGATATTTGCAGAACCTGCATTCTCCACACTGACAGAGAAAGAGCGTGATGACTTTATCCCCTGTTCACCAGAATCCAAAGACACAATGAAATCACATTTAGATCACATTTCCAGCACGTGAAACAACAATAAAACTGTGGTTTTATTTTATCACCTGGTTTAAAATCAGTGACTCCAGGTCCCACACTCTCCACCACACCCGCCCCTTCATGACCCAGAACAGTAGGGAAGCCCTTCTTCAGCTGACTCTCAAACAGGTGATAAAGATCGCTGTGACACACACCTGTAGCTATAACCTACAGAACAGCAAAATATTTGTTAACCTGGGATTTCATGGCACCAAATGCTTTAAAAGTGGGTTTGTGAAAACGTTTCCCACCTTAATACGTATTTCTCCCTCCTGCGGTGGTGCCACCTCTATTTCCTCCATCACCAGGGGAGCATTGGGTTCCCAGGCAACAGCAGCCTTACATTTAATCACCTAAAGCACACAAATATATTGCTTCAGTGTGTTGGATAGACTACTGAGTATTTGACTGTAGATATAATTGTTTTTCTGGTGCAGTTGTAACTTTTCTGCTCTTTAGCTGTTAGTCGGGGAGCCAAAGTCTCAAAAGTTCATTAAAATTGGTTGAACCTGACATGGTCTGCCATACTTTTTATTTATGTTTTTTTCTGTTAACTTTGACCCCAAGAACCAATAATTGAAGAGTCTGCTCTGCCGGAAATATCGCAAAAAAATTGTGGTTGTTTTAGTGTATGCACCCTTCATTTTTATAAGAAAATTGTGAAAATTTTTTTTCCTCAAATTCTCAGTGGGTTGGGTAAGCTGTCAATAAATGCATTCCAGATACACAGAACACATGTGCTGACAACATCCACTGAAAAAAATAACTCTTAAAACACATTTCGGCATAATTTTGCATCAATTTAATGCAAAAAAGTAGCACTATCCTCTTGTCATTGGATTGTCAGGTTGAGCTTCCAGAACTTTCCTGTGAGAAACATGAGGAGGCAGATACCAGGATGTTTGCTCACATTGCATACTCAGTACAAATTCTGCACCACAAACGGGCTGTAGTGGTTGCAACTGAAACAGATGTGATCATGATGTGCATGTACTACATCACTCACATGGATGGGCTGCAGGAGCTGTGGGTGAAGATGATGGATATCTTCCTACCTGTTCATGCCATCACAGAAGCTCTGACAGGGAACTATAATGTTGCTGCTTCAGATCATACATCCCTCAGCACCTACATACTTACCGGATGTGACACAGTGAGCTATCTGAGCTAAAGGCGGGCCTACACAACTGCTATTAAACACCTGACAGACCTTCTGCCACTGTGCAGGTGTCACGGAGCGACTTTTATAGGCGTAACAAAAAGGGACGAAGATCGTTCCGCCCCGGATGAATTTTAATGAAACACCATGCCAGTTCCAGCTTACTCCGGGCAGAAAAACAAGAGAAATCAGGAGTAATGTCGATCAGGTGTGCATGAAAAATGTGACGTTCAGTGATTGGGCTTTCACGAGGAGAAGCAGCTCATAAAAAGGGCATTTGAGAAGCAGGAAGGGGGTCAAGTTCGCTCTGGGAGCCGGTTTGCTTGTTATGAAAGGGGGGCGGGTGAGGGAAAACCCAAAAACGAACACAGAGAGCAAAGACAAGCGTCGGGAAAAGGAAGCCATTGGCGGATAAGAAATAGCCTTCAAGGAAGGAGTGGACAAGCCACGTCTATTCCGGCGTAAGTTAACCTTACTTGAATACTCACCTGTAAACCTCCTTGTCCACCCAAGCTAAAGCTCAGTGTGTCCACCCGCCTGTTGTAAGTAAAGCTTACCTGAATGCTCACCTGTAAAGCCTCCCTGCCCGCCCAAAGCTAAAGCCCAGCGTATCCACCCGCCTGCCATAAGTTAAGCTTACCTTAATACGTACCTGTAACGTCCCCTGGCTGCCCATAGTTAAAGGTCCTGCATACTTACCTGGCTGTCCACAGTTAAAGGTCCTGCATACTTACCCGCCTGTCCAAAGTTAAAGGCCCCGTATACTCACCTGGCTGCCCACAGTTAAAGGACCCATATACTTACCTGGCTGTCCACAGTTAAAGGCCCCGTATACTTACCCGGCTGCTCAAAGTTAAAGGCCCCGTGTTCTCACCCGGTTGCCCACAGTTAAAGGCCCTGTATACTTACTAGCCTGTCCGAAGTTAAAGGCCACCTGTATTAACCCGTTTGCCCCAAAGTGAAAGGCCCGTATACACCATTGTCTATCCAACGTTGAGAGCCCTGGGAGCTTACCTGTTGGCCCAAAGCTCGAAGTCCAGGGTACTCGCCTGTATGCTCGTTCATTCAATACTGAGAGCTGGATATTGATCTGAGCACCCTCCAGGGACCCCTGCTGTACATCAAACACAGAGTGATCAGTGGATGAACCGTAAGCCTTTGGATAACCTACAGTTAAGTACAGTTGTTGTTTCTGCCTACGTACTTACCCTTGCAATTTCATCTGTCATTTCCCTGTTGTAAGCCCAGGGGCAGAAGTTTAGAGGAAGATACCTGCTGCCGCCTGGTGAAGCGAAGAAGGAAACCCAGGATCACTTACCTGCTGTGTTCGAGGCTTAGCTAGAGGCATTCCCTTCTCTACACCCTTGAGTCCGGGAGGACGAGCCTGGGCATCCACATTAGCTCCCCCAGCCCCCCATCTGATTCCAGCAGCCCTTTTAGTATTTCTCTTTTTAAAAATATAAATAAACCTGCTTTGGGACCTCCTCGGGGTAGAAACTGAGGGAGGAGCGAGACTCATGATAGGGGTGGTCCGCTCCGACCTGTGACACAGGTACGGTGATCCTGAGGAAAGTGTCACAGTGTGACCTTTTTCCTTGGGCGGAACCTAAATTTAAGATAGTTTCCGCCCGGACGACTTACCAGAAACACCGGAACTTCCTGTAGTTTTTCCAAGAGCAAATCAAGCCAGATGGGATACAGGTGCGTAAAATTAACACAGCGGTTAGCGATTGGCTGAAGAGGAGAAGGGAAGGATTATAAAAGGAACTCTGGAAATACAAACGAGCGATTTTTGTTGCTGTAGTGCTGGTGGACACACTTAGCTAGAGGCATTCCCTTCTCTACACCCTTGAGTCCGGGAGGACGAGCCTGGGCATCCACATTAGCTCCCCCAGCCCCCCATCTGATTCCAGCAGCCCTTTTAGTATTTCTCTTTTTAAAAATATAAATAAACCTGCTTTGGGACCTCCTCGGGGTAGAAACTGAGGGAGGAGCGAGACTCATGATAGGGGTGGTCCGCTCCGACCTGTGACACAGGTACGGTGATCCTGAGGAAAGTGTCACAGTGTGACCTTTTTCCTTGGGCGGAACCTAAATTTAAGATAGTTTCCGCCCGGACGACTTACCAGAAACACCGGAACTTCCTGTAGTTTTTCCAAGAGCAAATCAAGCCAGATGGGATACAGGTGCGTAAAATTAACACAGCGGTTAGCGATTGGCTGAAGAGGAGAAGGGAAGGATTATAAAAGGAACTCTGGAAATACAAACGAGCGATTTTTGTTGCTGTAGTGTTGGTTGCTGTCGCGAGTGTTGTTGTGTTGTTGTTGCCAAGGAGGCCTGGCGAATCTGGTAAACAGAGGAATTGGAGTTGGATTAACTTGCCAAAGCGAGTCACTGGGTCGAGTAAGCTGAAGACAGTTGCTGTTATGATGTGGATGTACCGACACAGTATGCCATTTTGGGGTTAAAGAATATTGGGAGAGCACTTACCGTAGCGGACGGCGAAGACCATTAACAGCGGAACTCCAGCTGTGAACAGGACCAGAAATAGCAGCGAAGCCTCAGAAAGGGTGAGTAAACAAACTAAACTATTTGGAAGAATTACTCAAAGTGTATTACCTGATCTTGTGTTGTGAGTTTACCACGTAGCGTTGCGGCCCCACTGGAAAGGGAAGCGTGGGCGACCCGGGGAGTAACACTGGAAGTATAAAACGCACGTGAGTGGCATTGAAGTCTGTATTACAAATTGAGAACCCCAAGTGCATTACCTACTCTTGTGTTGTGAGTTTATCACGAAGCGTAGTGGCCCCACTGAGGAGTGAAGCGTGGGTGAGCCGAGGAGCATCAGTAATAACTACAGGGGGTCCTGTGTCCATCTTCTATTCGCTTCTTCCCCTCCACCAAGAAAATCCCCCAACCAACCGCACGGCGGGCCCGGGTCGAGTTCTGGCTCAGTCCGTAGTTCACTAAGTGTGTGTGTAGTGCAGTGGGTGAGCTTTGTCTTCATTTGTGTGTGTACACCTAAAAGCTTGCAGTGTCGTGCTGTTCTCATGCTGACAGAAGCCACTTCGAGGCCAGAGGAGTCGTGAGGAGATTCCAGCCGTTGAGGTCTGTGGAGTGTGGGTTGAAGAAATTTGCAATTAGGATTTCTTGGAGGGTAAAGCGACGGATCTTTTCTTGACGAACGGACGGGCAGTGGTGAAGCATCTGTTTACCGAAGTGAGTAAACTATTTTATGAATTATGCTTTTGACGAAGGGTCATTGGGCTGACATCTGCACGAACTAACTGTCCTTGTGTGGAGCCTCTTCAAAGGTTTGGCCCTGTTCCATGCCTCCAGCACTGTGAGTGGAGGAAGAACCAGGGAAGCGTTAGGCTCTACACATCCATACTCGACGTCCCCCTCCTGCCCCTTTGGAGGTCGTAAGTCGAAGCCTGTCGTGTTGAATCTCCATCTTATTAAGTCCACTGCCCCAGAGTAAAGTTCATGTGGAAAGACCATTGTGTTGAGGGAAATTAGGAAGAAGTAAAGTCCCAGTCTTGTATAACACTTACCTCTGCTTACAGCACGAACCTGAGGAAAAGAAGTAAAGTCCCAGTCTTGTATTAATTACCTCTGCTTACAGCACGAACCTGAGGAAAAGAAGTAAAGCCCCAGTCTTGTACCACTTACCTCTGCTTACGGCACGAACCTGAGGAAAAGAAGTAAGGTCCCAGTCTTGCAATACTTACCTCTGCTTACAGCACAAACCTGAGGAAAAGAAGTAAAGTCCCAGTCTTGTGTATTACTTACCTCTGCTTACAGCACGAACCTGAGGAAAGAAGTAAAGCCCAGTCTTGTGTACTAATCACCTCTCCTTGCAGGACGAACTGGAGGAAGGAAGAAAACGTCCCTGCTTGTGTAATACTCACCTCCACCGGGATAGCCTCCATTAGACCCTCAACCAAGAGCCTGAGGGCGAGAAAAGGAGAGAGCAGAAGATTAGTCATCTCGTCGACATCAGCCGTTGGAGCACCCCCGGCATAGAGTAAGATTTGTAGTCAGCACACTAAATACCTTTTCTTGTGATCTGCCTCCAGGAGAAGAGGAGCGCGCCACGGGTTCAAGGGACCAAATCTGAAGGAGCTCGTCTCCCTGTCCCGTGGAAACTCCGCCTGGAGGCACGAAGGAGTTGTTTTAATTGCCCCTTTTTCCCTTACCCGCATTATTTTAAGTAATTTAATAAAGATTCATTTTAATTATACTCATTCCTTGTGTGTCTGGTCATTGGGGTGGCTTTGGGACCTCCTCGAGGTGGAAACTAGGAAGAGGCGTGACTCCATAGCATCTGAGTCCGCTCCGACCTGTGACAAAAGCCTGGATGTTCAGGAAAAGGTTATAACAACAGCATGGCGATACAAGGTGTCATTCTATGACAGGAGTGACTTTGATAGTACTCTAGAGCAGTGGTTTTCGATCTTGTCCTGGGGGACCCGCAGCTCTGCATATTTTGTATGTCTCCCTTGACTGACACACCCAGTTCTGTTCATGGATCTCTCCCTTAATGAGCTGATGATCTGAGTCAGGTGTGTTAGATAAGGGTGACATGCAAAATGTGCAGGACAGTGGGTCCCCTAGGACAAGATTGAAAACCACTGCTTTAGAGCACTGCGAGCCCATCTCTTTGTGAGCATCAAAAGAGACATGAGTTGCCTTCCACTAACTAAAGATAAATTCCTATTACACCTTCAACGATCCCTGCATCAGTTGGCTGGTTGTAAGTGAGCAAACATGGTTCAGCCAACCTACTCATCTGCCACTGATTTTGGGAGACAACTTGTCAATGGCAAATTGGTGTCAACCATGATGCTGAAAGAGGCAAAACCTTCTGAACTCAAACACTGCAAATACTGCTGCAAATACTGCTGCAAGAAAAGCATGCATGGCCGAGGATGCCCCTGTGCAAGAGCCAATGTGAAGTGTGGCATTGCATGTCTCTGCACCGGTGATGTTTAAGGATTGAACTTGTGCTTGAAGGCAAGGACACGTAAGTAGGCTGCACGCGGCGTTTGTGTGTTAGAGAGAGAGGGGGTTGCATCTTTTATCGCGCTGCTGTATAACCCACCCTGTCGTTCTGGTTTGCTGTCTCCTCAGGTGGTGAGGGTGAAGGTCTGTCCCCAGAGCAGTATCTGCAGTATGCCACCCTTCTGATTATCCCACCTCACATGGACATGCATCTAGTTAATTAAATTGTTATTTTTTCCGTTAAAGGGACATTTCACCCATGGAAACATTCATCTTTATTGAAAGGGGGTCATATTTGTAGTCGAAATGTAACATACATTTCAAATGTTGTGCCTATTTGACAGAAAAAAAGACAGAAAGGGACTTTAGGGCACATTTGTATGGAAGACAACAACTCCCACAATGCACAGCTCTGCAAGCCACTACCAAATAAAATAGAAACACTTACTTTATAGTCAGACGTCCGTTTGTCCCTGCAGGCTTTGGCTGTCACTTCCAGTTGACCTTTGGTATTCTAAAATATGTATCCAGAATGCTGCTGTCCATATGCGGTGCGAAGCATGGGTGGTTCACCACACATATGTCCATATCCTCATCAGATGTAGAAATTTTGTCCAGAAGAAAGTGAAATCTTTGAAATTCTCTGCAGAAGACAGACTCAATTTCTGTGTCTGCAGGCACACAGCAAGAGGACAGGCACCACCAGTCCCTCCCAGCTCGAGTCAGTCCAGGCTCCTCGACTGCGACAGGCAGGTCTTCTACCTCGTCTTCTACCTTCTACAAGCAGGTCTTCTACCTCCTGTTCCTCCATCTGCCTCAGCTGCACTTCCATGTATTGTGGCTCATAAAGATAGCCACGAACATCCAATTCAATCGGATAAAATAAAGTCATTTTGCTGTATTATATTTATTGTGTGACACATTTCGATTGGGAGAACAGGGTTATGTTGAAATTAAAAAGATCCCTAGACCATGATGTTTAATAATGTGGACATTAACAATCATGTTATCCAGTGTGTCTTTCGGAATTTTGAAAGTAGCCAAAAATTCTATTAAGATTCTGAGCCTGTTGATTGCCAACTAGTAGTAAAATCCATTGATTTTGGTTGGATTTTTATATTTTTTTCTGTGGAATGAGTATACTGTTTGGTGAAAAGAATGGTATATTGACTGATGTCATAACTTGGGGTAATAGTTGATTGCCAATGAAGTAAATATGAAAATATTGGAAAAAAGTGAAAAAACGCCTACTTTTTTGCATTAAATTGATGCAAAATTATGCAGAAATGTGTTTTAAGAGTTATTTTTTTCAGTGGATATTGTCAGCACATGTGTTCTGTGTATCTGGAATGCATTTATTGACAGCTTACCCAACCCACTAAGAATTTGAGGAAAAAAATATTTTTCACAATTTTCTAATAAAAATAACGGGTGCATACACTAAAATAGCCAAAAAAAATTCCGCGATATTTCCGGCAGAGCCGACCCTCCAATTATTGGTTCTTGGGGTAAAAGTTAACAGAAAAAACACAAATAAAAAGTATGGCAGACCATGTCAGGTTCAACCCATTTTTGAGACTTTGGCTCCCCGACTATGTACTTGGAGCTTGTCCTGGACAAGTTGTCCAGACATTTGATTTTGGTCAATGAAAACATCTGTCTTTAAGCCAAGACTATGTGGCATTTCACAATCAGCGATAACTATTAACCCAGTACATTTTTATAGTTTTCGTCTTGTTTAAAGTTTGAAAACTACATTAAACTATGAAAATACAAGTATACATGCATACTGTCATGTCAGTGATTCTTGGGAATTTGGATAAAACAGGTTTAAATTTTGAAAAAAAGTTAGTCAAATTACAAAATCTGAAGGTATATCATTATAGACCAAGGTCTTGGCTGTTCAGCAATTTACTGGTGCAACCTCCCCTGTTCGTATTTTTTCATAAAATAGGCGTTTTTCCAGTTATTACTCATACAACGTTTACTTTAAGCCTAAATAGAAAAAGCAATGATTTTTTTATTTAATAAACATATTTTTGTATAAATAGAGACTATTAATTTACTAACTCAACAGCACTGAAGAAACATATTGTAAGCATATTCATTTAAAACAAATAAAACTCCGTCTGACGGTGGTGACACTAATATCTGACGGTGGTGACATTGGCCTCATTATTCCAAAATGTATACCACTCAAGTCAATGGCTTCTTGCTTAAACTTTATGTAAATAATTGGTCCAAAAATAACAACCCTGAGCACTGTGATGAACAAATATCAAATCGTAACTTCCTAAAATACATAAAACCTGATAGAAAAGACAGAAAACCTGACAGTGGTGACATCTGACGGTGGTGACAAAAACCTAATATAGATTAAAAAAATAGATGAGTGGTTCACATTAGCCATCTTGTTTCCCGTCTGTTGCTAGCTACTTCAGACCTCTTCTTAAAAATGATACATTTATTTCATAATGTAATCTAATATTTTTTTTTACAAAGATGACGGTGTTGACATATTATGGTTCTCACAGTAGTGTCCAAAAATATGAACAAGTTTAAGAGAAAATAGCAAACATACAGGAGCTTGAGTGATCTTGAAGCATGCAGTAGAGCTGAAGGTTTGAAAATGGGGTCCTCAGGAATGCAGTTGACCCTGTAGTTGTCTGATTTTATTGCTTTTTATAAATATCTGACGGTGGTGACGAATATGTGGGACACATTTTGAGCAATCACGAAATAATAGTAAATATTGTTCAAAACTCACTGTTTGTAGTTTTTAATACATATTACAATGTACCCTTTCATGCGGTAAATATATTATTCAATTCAATTATTACTTTTGGCTTTTTTAATCAAGTTGAAATGATTATCTCTTAACCGAGGACAGCTGATTTTGTAGGCAATGGGCCAGCATATAATCATTAAATTAATAAAAAATAAAAATAAACCTATAAAATAACCTTACATATGTGCAAAGGACCCCCTGATTATAACACTGATTCTTTTTCTTCATGAAAATGTTTTTAATTTCCAACAGAATTAGCACTTTTCTTAGTGGGACATGTTTTTACATGTTTTGTAAATGACTTAATATGTAAATGACATAAAAAGAGATCAAAAGACAGTTTTACGAACCTTCCCTGCAGTGGCCATCTCCCAATGTAGTCGTATTGTTGTGCTGAATGCAAAGAGAGCAAAGATTTTTTGCCTGTTGTTTTTGTACCCTGCTTTTATACAGATGAAGCAATCTCTCCACCCATCTCTCTCGCTCTGTCTTTCAAGTTTTGCTGTGTGCAAGTTTGATCTGCAAGATTACCCATTTCCCTTGGTCAAGTTCAATCATTGGTCAGTAAATAATACAATCAAAACAACTGCATGCTTTCTTATAGCTTTCATTTACCAGGGTGTTTCATGGGAATAAAGTGTTTTGTGAGGCTCAGCAAACACACGTTCTAAGATAAACTACTACAATAATTTCACAGGTATTTTTCCAACTATAGTTCCAATAGGGATAAATGTACATTCTCGGCTTAAGTACAGTATTTGTATCTGGTGTGGTGTGAATCCACCAGGTGTGAATCTATTTTTTTGTTTCAGACACCCATGATGCTTGTTCCTAGCAACATCCAGAGACCAGATATGCAGATCATCCTTTGGGTAAGTCTTTACTTTTGAGTAAATTATTAAGAGTACTAATAAGTGTGTCTCTTGCCATCTGGCCTGCAGGGTCACTGCCCCATTCTGACATACGACCCTGTTCAGTGTGTTAGAAAATGCTTGTGCAGCCTGAACTCTTGAACCTTGCAAACTTGCTTTTAAACGAATGGCCTTCATTTTCAGTGACATTCGATTTTTAAAAGGTGGCATGTTATTTGCAACAGTGCACTTCTGCTAGCCAACAAATTAACCACAAGTAGATGCATGCCCGCTTCAACATTAACAAGAAAAACCTGCAAAACCTTTCTATTTGTGTCTCTTGCATAATATGGGGTTTTATGCAAGAGTTTTAGGGACATAGACAAGATGTTTGAAACATTGTTGTGTGTTACAGTTAAGAAGCTGAAGTTTAATATTTATTTGAGCTATATGTCAGAACTCTGCGTTCCTATCAGGAGTAACATATTTGTGGACACTTACCACACTTAATAATGTATGAATGCCCATCAGTTGCCCTTTATGAGGTTCAGTAAATTTGTTACACAGGTGTACTGTCCACAATGTGTGTGTTGCTTGCACAGTGTCTGTAAAAATTAAAAAGCAAAGTACTTGCCATTCTCTAATTTTTTAGTAACGCTTTCATGTCAAGCTTCTCATTTCTTTCAAATTGCCACAACTACACAACTGTGCTAAATTTTTACGGAAACCCTTAAGGGCGATTTATAGTCGTGCGTAGGTTCGGCGTAGGCTATCCGTAGCCTGTGCGTAGCCTGACGCGCACCTCGCAAAATTTTTAACAGCGCTTCAGTTCTACGCGGACCGCAAGCGTTGTGATTGGTCCACCAGAACCCCTCCCGTCAGGTAAAAAAAACTGCGTCATAGATATTTCCGTTTGTGACGGTGAAAACAAAGATGAGCCAAATTAAGGAGTGATTTAACTCAAACTGCAACAAAAGTCGCTGTTTATTTACTTCCATCATTGCTGGTCTTCTCAAATTATACACAACAAGTTGCTGTTTCTTCTTCGTTTGTGGGTTAACTTGCCCGGTTTTTTTTCTTCTCTGACGGTCACGCTGCTACTGTGGTTACACGCATGGGTACTGCCCACCAGCAGTCGCGCGTGTTTGCACGTCAACGCGGACGACGACGCAAAAGTATAAATGAAAACCCACGCGGAACCTACGCCGTCGCTGCTACGCCGTAGGACCTACTCACGACTTTAACGAGCCCTTTAGTTATATACATAAACTGTAAAAAAAAGTGTTGTTACCCTTAGGTTTGTGAAGAGCATTTTGGAAGCCAATAGTTGATTGAGCCTGCCCTGACTACGCCCTTAAAGGCGGGGTGAATGATTTTTGAAAAACACTTTGAAAAAGGGAGTCAGACTGACTACCAAAACACACTTGTAGCCAATCAGTAGTAAGGGGCGTGTCTACTAACACGACATCGTTGCCTCAAAAGAAGGTCCAGATTCTATTAGGGCAAGCTTTTTTAGGTGATTTCAAATGTCAACATTGGCTTTCAGAGATCATGC
This sequence comes from Misgurnus anguillicaudatus, assembly GCF_027580225.2. Classification (NCBI taxonomy): domain Eukaryota; kingdom Metazoa; phylum Chordata; class Actinopteri; order Cypriniformes; family Cobitidae; genus Misgurnus; species Misgurnus anguillicaudatus. The sequence goes on along the minus strand of NC_073347.2, from coordinate 15,080,669 downwards.
ATTTTATTATGCAGAACTTTAGGGCTTAAAGAGCCTCTATGGTCCGCTTCATGGTTTTACTTTTCCTTTGCTGTGTAAGTGTGTATTAGTACATGTTAACGATATGCATAAGGTACAAACCCCCAAGTAAACGATGACGTGAGTTATCGTCTCCAACATAAATCTCTTTTCTTGGATTATAACAAACAGACGGATTGTAGGCAACAGTTTACTTCTTGGGATTGGTGATGTAGACAAGACCGACATTATCATAATTCCTCCCACTCAGCCTGTAAGTTAACTCCTTTTAGCATTGCATTGTGACCGAATCTTTCAAACATGGTAAGGAGCGTCACATTTCCAGCTGACGTTGAGGTATTCAGCCCAATCACAACGTACAGATTAGCTGTCCAATCAGGGACACAGCGCTTTTCAAATTGATGAGTTTTGTATAAAATCAGCACGTTTCTGGAAAAAAGGGGAAATCTGGAGCTACAAAAATGTACGGTTTGTAGAAAAAAAAGGGGTTTTTTAACCATAAACCACGCAAACACATTGTATTATACCAAATACACAAAACACGTTTTTTAGAAATGAAAAAGGTGCACTTTAATACAACCCCAAAACAGAAAAAGCCGGGACACCGTAGAAACCGTGAGCAAAAAATGAATGGAACAATTTACAAATCTCATAAACTTATATTTTATTCGCAATAGAATATAGATAACATATCAAATGTTTAAAGTGATACATTTTGAAATGTCATGCCAAATATTGGCTCATTTTGGATTTCATGAGAGCTACACATTCCAAAAAAAGTTGGGACAGGTAGCAACAAGAGGCCAGAAAACTGGAATGTACACATAAGGAACAGCTGGCAGAGGACCAATGTTTAGGAATAGGAATGTTTTCCCATTCTTGTCTAAGACAGATTTTTAGTTGCTCAACTGTCTTAGGTCTTCTTTGTCGCATCTTCCTCTTTATGATGTACCAAATCTTTTCTATGGGTGACAGATCTGGACTGCAGGCTGGCCATTTCAGTACTCAGATCTTTCTTCTACGCAGTCTTGACATTGTAATTGATGCAGTATGTGGTCTGGCATTGTCATGTTGGAAAATGCAAGGTCTTCCCTGAAAGAGACGACGTCTGAATGGGATCATATGTATCTAGAACTTGGATAAACCTTTCAGCATTGATGGTGCCTTTCCAGATGTGTAAGCTGCCCATGCCACACGTACTCATGCAACCCCAAACCATCAGAGATGCAGGCTTCTGAACTGAGCGCTAATAACAACTTGGGTTGTTATTGTCCTCTTTAGTCCGGATGAAATGGCATCCCAGTTTTTCAAAAAGAACTTCAAATTTTGATTCGTTGGACCACAGAACAGTTTTTCACTTTGCCAAAGTCCATTTTAAATAAGCCTTGCCCAGGGAAAACGCCTGTGCTTCTGGATCATGTTTAGATATGGCTTCTTTTTTGACCTATAGAGTTTTAGTTGGCAACAGCGAATGACACGGTAGATTGTGTTCACTGACAATGTTTTCTGGAAGTATTCCTGAGCCCATTTTATGATTTCCATTACAGCAACATTCCTGTATGTGATGCAGTGCCGTCTAAGAGCCCGAAGATCACGGGCATCAAGTATGGTTTGTCGGTCTTGACCCTTACGCACAGAGATTGTTCCAGATTCTCTGAATCTTTGAATGATATTATGCACTGTAGATGATGATAACGTCAATCTCTTTGCAACTTTTGTCTGAGAAACTCAGAAAACTATTTTTCGCCGCAGTATTCGGGGAATTGGTGATTCTCTGCCCATCTTGACTTCTGAGAAACACTGCCACTCTGAGAGGCTCTTTTTATACCCAATCATGTTGCCAAATGACCTAATAAGTTGCAAATTAGTCCTTAAGCTTTTCCTTATGTGTACATTAAAATTTTCTGGCCTCTTATTCCTACCTGTCCCAACTTTTTTTGGAATGTGTAGCTCTCATGAAATGCAAAATGAGCCAATATTTGGCATGACATTTCAAAATATCTCACTTTCAACATTTGATATGTTATCTATATTCTACTGTGAATAAAATATAAGTTTATGAGATTTGTAAATTATTCCATTACTTTTTTACTCACAATTACTACAGTGTCCCAACTTTTTCTGTTTTGGGGTTGTATAATTCAAACGGATGAGTTAAAAACATTCACCCCCCTCACATTTGTCATAAAGGGCAAAATTAGCTATATAGACCAAAAACACTCTTTGTACCTGGATGTAAACACATTTATTTCTACTGTAACGTTGGGATGATTGCCTTTTGGAGCCTGTCTCTAGCGGCCAATTGTTTTGGCTTCACGATAGAGGTTGGTTTCCCCTTGGTTATATCCACTGTACAGAACAAATAAAGGGTTTAGATGCAAAACCCTCCAGGTGCGTTTGACGTTTTCTTGTAAATTAGCTTTTTTGATCAGGCTCTTAAATTTAGGCTCATTAATTTCACTTTAATGGCATTAAAACGTAATTAGTTAGTTATTGAAATGCCTCATAAATGTCACTTTAGTAATTTTATTAGTATTTAACAAATTTGCTGCAACCCCCTGTGCCACTTCTAAAAAAAGTCTTCAGTCTCTCTTTACTGTCTTTTCTATATAAAGGTAATAGGACCAATATGTGGGGTTTAATAGATTCTTTCAAGAAACCTGTATTTCTGAAAATGACCCGAGACCGGGATTAAGGAGGTTTGAAGCGCAAGTATTTGATGAAAGTATAAAACATGCCGAAAGCATTTGGTCTATATCATATCTCATTTTTGACAAAGGTTAAGTGGCTTTTGCATCTGAGCTCTTCAAATTGAGATCACTTACACAACCTCAATACCATTAACACACTTCTAAATGGACTTCTCTGCCTATATTATAGAGGCCTCTCTTGTGAAAACACACTATTTTGTGAGTAAATAAGTGCTTATTTGTTCTTCATTAACTAATGCTGCAGTGTCCTGCCGTAAGTAACCATTATGGTAGCGACTGTTTGCTATTAGTGTCTTATAGTTACAGCCTCTCATTCCTGTTATTAACTTATCCTATAGTTCCTAATCACTCAGCTTTAAGGTCCAGAGACTTGAGACAAAGCATCAGATGGTTTGGTGAAATGTGGGTGTGTGAGAGATGGTCCAGAAATCCATTTATATACGTTGCTATTGACCTCAGTGTGCGTGTGTGTGAGGTTGTGCGTCTGAAGCCTCTCTCTCGCTCTCTGCAGCTACAGAGGTTGGGTTGTTGGCAGGTATGAAGCCCCGCCGCTCACCTCGTTTGTCCAGCTTTTGTTTTTACAATATCATAGGGAGCTGTCTGCTCCACAGTGGGCGTGTGAGTGTCTGTGTAATGGCATGGCTCTGTTTGTCTGCATGGCTGATGTGGTTTGTTCAGCTGGTATTAAGGGTGGGACGGTATGACTAGGTCATTATGCAATCGATTGATTCATCATTTAAAGTAATTATATATGACAATTTAAAAATTAATATCAGTCTGTTGACTTTTTCTTTTTTTAATTAATATAATACCTTTTATGTGTCTGCAAATATTTAGGGAAAATATGTAAATAAAAATTTACATCAATTAGCTGTATTTTAGTTTATTTTAGTTATTTTAGAAGTAAATATATTGTTATTTCAATAGCATTGAACATGAATGTATCACTTGCCTACAGCCACAGTAACACATTTAGAAAGTTTTTTGTTGACTGTTATTTTAGCTTAACTGGTAGAGCACTGCGTTAGTACCATAGACGTCATGGGTTTGATCGACATTATGCTCATAAAACTCTCCTACCAACTCGTACCTGTCCAAACGTATCTATTGTGGTATTTCTACCATTAAATTTCTACCGTCATACCACCTAGCCCCAGCTGGACGTGTCTGTTGCTCCATTGTCAAGCTGTCATAGAGGTCTCTGGATCAGTGGTCGTGTTTGTATGTGTCTTCAGATATATTGTGATGTGTTCATAAGCTGACTGGAGACCAGATCTGTCAGTAGTTAGTCACAGTTTCTGACTGGTAGTGAGATACTTTTGTGGGAAGAAAAAATGTCTTGTGTATTTTACTATGCATTAATTGATTCATCGGTAACACTTTACAATAAGGGTGCACTAATAATCATGAATTCACGCTTAACTAATGCACAGATAATACTGAATTAATGTATTACTAATGATTATCTAAGCTATTCATTAGCTATTCATTAATGATTGCCTCATTAGCAACTAATAAAGAGTCTGTCTGATTAATATATTAGTTCATATATGAATGTGTTATTAATTAAATATTTAATTGTCGATTAATTCCATCATCACTTCTTTTATTAACTAACAGTGTTAATTTGTTAATTACCACAATGAGCAAAAGCCTTAGGACATCGATGTGTCGTCACGAGCCGCAGTGTTTAATTTGGATTTGTCTGCATGTTTTTTTGTCTATCAGAGTTTGTTACCATTCACTTGTACGACTGACAGACTGAAACGGTTGGACTTAAAAATGTACATTTGTGTTATGTATTAGCACGGGTGCCTGATTAATACGGATAACTGTGAGGTATCTGAACGTGTTGTCTAATTTTGATCAGTGTTCTTTTTGTATTATTTTTATATTATTTCATTTTATATATTTTTTTATGTTTTAATGTTGTGTTTAAATGTAGTGTGTTATGGAAATGTGTTTTTGGCAATGTTTTTGGAAACATTGTTTAATAAATAGCTTTTATAAACTCTAGTGATGGTCTTTAATTATTAATTAATCATTAGCTAATGGTTTGCAAATATATCATTATGTTGTGACTTTACTTGTTGAGGCACATTATTATTAACTCATTATTTAGTAATAGTATTAATTAACACACTACTAATGCTGTAATTAATAATATATTAATGCTATATTTACCTGTATTATCTGGAAGTTCAAATATAAGGCTTTGGATCATTGTGGTAATTAACAAATTAATTAACACACTTAGTTCATAAAAGAAGTGATGATGGAATTAATCCACAATTAAATATTTAATTAATAACAATTCATATATGAACTAATATATTAATCAGACAGACTCTTCATTAGTTGCTAATGAGGCAATCATTAATGAATAGCTAATGAATAGCTTAGATAATCATTAGTAATACATTAATTCAGTATTATCTGTGCATTAGTTAAGCATGAATTCATGATTATTAGTGCACCCTTATTGTAAGTGATACCGTCATTTTTTAATGCAAAGATGACATTGTTTGAGATGTCTTTGTTATGACAACTTGACATAAACCAATACATCAAAACTTGTCATAAATCTGCCATAAACATGACATATTATCAAACTTAAGATACTACCTATCTGTCACGGTTAATCCGTGTCATGTCTTGTCTCTGTTCCGATTGTTATCACCTGGACATTCATTGATTAATTACCTGCCTCATCACACCTGTTTGTCATTTAGTCTGTGTATATATACCTCTGTCTTCTGTTTCCTCACTGCTGGATCATTGTCATTGATACCCTGTCTGTTCCTGTGTTAATGTTCCTGTGTTCCTGCCTTCACCATGTCTGCCCTCGTGTTTTTATTATTAAATGTTATTTATTTTGAACCTTGCGTTTGCGTCCTGTCTCTCCAACCCTGTTGTGACAGAATGATCCAGCCAAACTGGACGCAGCAGGTTCACGGAGGGCGGCTCCCCCAGGAGTTTCGTCGAGGGGGAGTAGTGACATTGGGGTTCATTCCCCATCAGCCCCGATGTCTCTTGGGGACCACCGTGAGCGATCGCTCGCTCCTGCGGGAGGAGGATCGGCCCAGGCGGTCCCCCAACGGTTGAGTCGTCGTCGACAGTCCCTCGGAGGACCACCATCCTGCTCGCAGGGGGATCCGGAACGGACCACGCCCGATCATTTCCCCGGGGTGGCTACCGAGGGTCTCCGTTTCCGCGAGGGGATGGGAGATGATTTCCGGGGGCATCTGATCGTCGACGATTCCCAGGAGGGGGGTAATTCGTCTGCCTCGGTTCTCGGAGCGATCGCTCCGGTTCTCCTGGCGCAGTCTGGCCAACCGTCCTGTTGGTCTCATCCCGGCGGCTGCCGGCTTCGCCAGGGTCCCCAAGCCCTCCACCCCTCCCTTGGACTCTCGCTACCAGACTTTGTTTTTGTTGTGTTTTATGTGAGTGTCTGGTAGCCACTCGTAGAGGGGAGGGTAATGTCACGGTTAATCCGTGTCATGTCTTGTCTCTGTTCCGATTGTTATCACCTGGACATTCATTGATTAATTACCTGCCTCATCACACCTGTTTGTCATTTAGTCTGTGTATATATACCTCTGTCTTCTGTTTCCTCACTGCTGGATCATTGTCATTGATACCCTGTCTGTTCCTGTGTTAATGTTCCTGTGTTTCTGCCTTCACCATGTCTGCCCTCGTGTTTTTATTATAAAATGTTATTTATTGTTGAACCTTGCGTTTGCGTCCTGTCTCTCCAACCCTGTCGTGACACTATCTTTATGGGTTGACATTACATTAAACTGTCATTTAAACGTCAATAAGTGTTAATACTCTGTCAAATAGTTTAATAACAGCATTATGAATATTTTTCTTGACCTCAACTTCAGTGGTACAAATTAAATTTGCTATTAAGATGTCATTAAGTGTTATTACTATGTCAAATAATTTAAAATACCTTACCAAAATGCAACAGACACGTCAAGGGATTATATTTAACTTTACAGAACTTTACTTAACTGACAGAACTTATTCTTTCTCACACAGCCTGTTCTAAAATAGACATAGAAGAAAAACGAACAAAGCATTTAATTTATTTAATTAATTAATTTGATGTAATTAACAGTTTTAGCAGCGATATGGTGTCATGATTCTGCCCTCCTGTCATTGTTCAAGTCTAGTCTTAAGGCAGGATAATGACAGGCCCATGTTTTGTGTGGGATCACGTGGTCTCAGTATTGTTTTATTAGACCACGTGTTTCTCGTGTCTTGTCACTTTGTCTACCCTCCCTTATTATCCTCGTGTCTGATTGTTAACTGTGATCACCTGCCCCTCTCATTATGTCTCCCCTATATAATGTCTTGTATCCCTTTGTTCTGTCTGTTATCGTACTGTGTTTTTGACTGTGTCATTGACTGCTTTGTACTGTCGTGTGTCTTCTAGTCAAGTTAAGTAAACTGTTCTAATTAAGTATTCAAGTCTAGTCTAGTTCATGTGTTTATTCTTAAGTCTTGTTACCTTGTTGATGTAGTTTGCCCCCACGTGGGTTTTTGTTTCTGTTTTAGTCCAAATAAATATTAGTTTCATCCCGACCTGTCTGCACTTGGGTTCGTTCTCCAACCATTCCTGACAAATGGACCCAATGCTGCATTGCTTAACCCTCTAATGTACTGTTTTTATTTAATTTTATGTCTCGAAAAATACAATAAGATTAAAAATATATATATAAAAACAATTGTTATTATTATTATTATTATTATTATTATTATTGGATGATTGATTTTATTTCTCTAACACCTGGAGGAAACTAAAAAAAACATTATGGACTAAAGAATATACATGACACTGTTATTAAACTATTTAACAGAGTATTAACACTTAATGACATTTAAATGACAGATTATATATGTACCACTGTAGTTGAGGTCAAGAAAAATATTTATGACGTTGTTATAAAACGATTTGACAGAGTGTCAACACTTAATGACACTTTAACGACAAATTCAATTTGTATCACTGTTAAGAAGTGGTCAGTTATGTATGGAAATGTCAATTTGTCATGACAAGTTATGATGTATTGGTTCAACCCAATATCACGCAAATACGTGACTATTTCACAATGGACCAACGTGAAAATGACACGTTTTGCCGCGTTTGAACGTGAGCATGTCACGTTTCCTTTTTGTGTCACTTTCACGTTTTGGTTACTCAACTTTTTTGTCCTAATTTCTTACCATTGTCGCTTCGGTTTAGGGTTAGATTTACATAAAATGACATCCTTACCTAAACAAACTCTAACCCCAACGTCAGGGGACAATTGGTTAAAGTTTAGAAAATATAAAAGAATAAGTCTTGTATCTTTTTTTTTATAAACCAATACTTAAAGTGACAAATACTTAACGTGACATATAACAAAAGCACCAAATCTAACCCTAAACCGGAGCGAAAATGGTTTGAAAATAGGACAAAAAAGTTGAGTAACCAAAACGTGAAAGTGACACAAAAAGGAAACGTGACATGCTCACGTTCAAAAGCGGCAAAACGTGTCATTTTCACGTTGGTCCATACGTGAAATAGTCACGTATTTGCGTGATATAGGGTTAATTGGTTAATGTCAAGTTGTCATTACAAAGATATCTCAAACAATGTCATCTTTGCATTAAAAATTACATACTTGAACAAATGACACTTAATGACAGTTGTCATAAACGTGCATAAAATCTCCTTCATGTTCATGGCACATGTCATGTCATGATTATGAAGGTGTAATGTCAGTCTTATAAACACCCCTAAGTAAAGTGTTACCAACAATTAACAGTGATTATCTACAAATATCAAATTTTTGCCCTACTAAAAACCAGCATAAGTTGGTTGGCTGGTTCAAGGTGGGAGTAGCTGGGGTACGCTGGTCCTCCCAGCCTGAACAGCCAAGTCCAGCTTGGAAAAAAAGACCAAAACACATTTAAACCAGCATGCTACATCAGCTAAAACCAGGCTGGGTTGGCCACAATGCTACAACAATGCTACATCCTATGAAAAAAGTACACCTTTGCACCTCTAGAGTTTATTTTAGTACATCAGAGGTACATACTTTGTACCAATGAAAGCTTATTAGTACATTAAAGATATTAGTATCTCAATGTTACATAACGGTACCAAACGTATACATATCTGTACCTAATGGTACTGTATTAATTTTGCTACTTCAATTTGACTGTTCATTGTTGTGTTAATTTTGTGTTGTAGGAACTGCAGGTTCAGTAAGGATTAAAAGACAAATCCAACACATACTTCACACTGTATTTTATTACCCTCTCACAGTATTACATAAGCACCAAAATGCCAATACAATTTAGTGGATGGAAGTCCTACAGTGAGAAATCAAAGCACCTTAAAGCAGGTCAAGAACCCCAAAAAAGCCACGGCTACATTATGTACCACGGGACACACAAAAGCAATGCTACAGCTATCATCATATCATCAGGATTCAGAGCCCCTAGTGGAGGAACTCTGGGCCCTGGAGTCTACTGTAGCGGGAACATTGGCAAAGCCATGGGATACCCGGGATCCTGTGCTCCTGGTGACAGAGTTGTGTTCAAGCTGCGTGTGAAAGTAGGTAAAGTGAAGAGGATAGACTCCCAGGGTTTGCACTTAAAACTCAGTTGGCATCAGAATGGATACGATACAGCCGCCGTTGCTGGAATGGAAGAAGACTGCGTTTGGGACCCAAAGCGAATCACTGTGATCGGAATAGCACATTGCACAGATACCAACACTAAGAGTTCCTTGGAGAGTCTCATAAAGCAACAGGGACAGGTGCCGAATGGGAATGGGAAAAGTTTGGATCAGTGTAAGGGATGTGGAATGCAGACAAAAGATAAACACACAATGGTGAAATGCTGGTCCTGTAAGGCATCCATATGCCCTTTCATGGATAAGCATGTCTGCCAAAAGAACTGAGGGTGTGATTTTGTTTGTTTATTAGTTGTAATTTATTTCCAAACCATCACTACAAAAATGAACATCAATCAATGTTTTGGCAAACTGTATTAACTGTACATGTGTTTCTGTGTGATATCATCATTACATGGCTCTCTGGAATACTTGTGTCGAGGCAGGTCTGATCTACCCAGTCTCCTGGGGATGCTTGTGAATGGCACGAGGTGTGGAGGTTGTGCAGTGCATGCGCCGGATTCCACTTTGGCGTGCATGTGATGCGCCGGTCCTTCCCATTCACTTGAACGGTGCATCTTTTTTTGTCGTTTTATTTATTGGTTTCTCCATTTTTTTCTGTTTTTTAAAGGTGCAGTGTGTAATTTTTAGAAGGATCTCTTGACAGAAGTGCAAAATAATATACAAAACTATATTATCAGGGGTGTATAAAGACCTTTCATAATGAACCGTTATGTGTTTATTACCTTAGAACGAGACGTTTTTATCTACATACACTGAGGGTCCCCTTACATGGAAGTCGCCATTTTGGGCCGCCATTTTTCTACAGAAGCCCTTAACGGACAATTTTACTAAGTTGTATCCGACGATGACATGTTTGTCCGGTAGCAGCTACTGTAGCTTCTCTATGTGTTTCAAAAGCGAGGGGTGAGCACTGGACTAAGGCGTTGGTTGCAATTCGCAACCTTACCACTAAATGCCGCTAAAATGTACACACTGCACCTTTAAACCATTTTCGTTTAGGGTTAGATTTTAGATTTGCTTAATGAGGTTATTTAATATACAGGTTTCTCCATGTTTTTGTCCATATTTAAGCCATGGTCGCTTGGAGTTGGGGTTAGAGTTGGGGTTTTGGTTAGGATGTCATTTTTATATAACAAAAAAGTTGTTCTAGCCCTAAACCCAAGCGAAAGTGGTAAAAAAATAGCAACAGGGTTGAGAGGCCAATAAGTGGAGCGACAGGGGGAGATGCGCCGTTTGGGTGAATGGGAGGGACTGGCGTATCAAAGTAAAATTTTATTTAAATAGAATAATTAATTGTTTAATCATCAAAGGAACGCGCCCACATTTTGGGAGTTTGGCTTGTTCACCGTGTCCCCCAGAGTTGGATGGGTCCGTGCATGCCTCTCTCATCTCCGTGCGTGCTGTGGCTCTGTCTGGCGCGGCCCCCGCTAGCTTAGCTTAGCACAAAGACTGGAAATGCATGGCTCCAGCTAGTATACTGCTCCCAATAAGTGACAAAATAACGCGATCATTTTCCTATTTATGTGTTGTGATTTGTATAGTCAAACCGTGTACAAATAACAAGGTGATATGAGACACAGCGATCTTTTAACAGTATACATACTGAGAACTATATTCTCTGAAGACGAAGCACTGCCGCATGGGCGGAGTGATTTGCACAACTCTGACCGAACTCTCTGCTCCTCACCAGGGGCTTCTCGTGTGCTGCGAGCAGATCACTCCGCCCATGCGGCAGTGCTTCGTCTTCAGAGAATATAGTTCTCAGTATGTATACTGTTAAAAGATCGCTGTGTCTCATATGACCTTGTTATTTGTACATGGTGTGACTATACAAATCACAACACATAAATAGGAAAATGATCGCGTTATTTTGTCACTTATTGGGAGCAGTATACTAGCTGGAGCCATTCACTTGCAGTCTTTGTGCTAAGCTAAGCTAGCGGGGGCTGCGTCAGACAGAGTTACAGCACGCACGGAGTGAGAAAGGTATGTATGGACTTATCTAACTCTGGGGGATACGGTGAATAAGCTAAATTCCCAAAATGTGGGCGTGTTCCTTTAAAGACATTATTGGGAATATATATATATATATATATATATATATATATATATATATATATATATTCTCATGCCTTTCTTATATTTTTGCTTATCTTTGTGTCTCTGGACTATTATTTTACTATTATTTGCCTTTCACCTCATGTTTGTAATCTTGATTAGTTTCTTGTTTATTTAAGCCTTCATATACTTTTTGTTGTTTGTCAGGTCTTGTATTGTAGGTTGTTACTGGTGACATTAATTTGATATTAATAAATGTCCTGGATCCAGCTGCATTCCTGTATGATTACCCCATTTTACAAAATTATTAAAATAGTCTGTTTATTGACAAAAAAATAATCATAAACATGTTTAAATGTCTGCAATTACACTTCAGCACTTATTTTGGTTTCCACTTGGAGCTGCACTATAATATTTTTATCATACATCATTTGTGTTTTATTTAGGGGGGCTTATATTAGGGATATTTTGGCTGTGTGAGTATTTTATGAGAATACACCTGTCCCTGTCTACAGCAGGACTGACCAAGTTTGGTCCTGGAGGGCCGGTGTCCCGCAGAGTTTATCTCCAACCCTAATCAAACACACCTGAAGCAGCTAATTCAGGTCTCACTAAGCATACTAGCAACTTTCAGGCATGTTTGCTGAGGCAAATTGGAGCTATAATTTGTTACATTTATATAGCGCTTTTTCTGCAGACCCCAAAGCGCTTTACATATAAATGGGGGCATGCGCGTAATTTGCACGGGGGTTACGGGGGTCATGACCCCCGCAAAAATCAAATCCAGATAATATAACCCCCCCAATATCATCACATCATTCAGATTAAAATAAATATGAAATATTCCGAATGAACACTTTTGTTCGTTTTCTTCATTAATTTCATTTGCCAGCAATAAAGATAGAATTATATTTCAAATTATCTGTAATGTAAACCCCCCACCCGCCCCGCCCACCGCACCGGCTACTTGGTATTACCCAACCCGCTTTCTCTACCAAGTTTATTCACTATTTTGCGCGTGCGCAGTGGCTGGGATGAATGGTTGGAGAAAGCTGACGGAGCATGATGAAAAGGACACTGAAAGGCAGCCACTCAAGCCAGACAACGAAAAATCCTGACCAAACGGAGGTACACATGTGTCACAAGGTGACGATCTTTTTTTTAAGGGCGGAACCAAAGTCGGAAAGTTTTGGTTCCGCCCGGAAAGTTTCCCCACCGGGCCATATATGAGGACGGACCTTCTTACTTCCTGGTTGCCAGGACGACGGAATCAGGGCTTGACGAGCCGCAGGTGAGAGAGATTAAGGCAGCGAAATATGATTGGAGGCTGTTGAAATAAAAGGGCTCTGCTGAAACACAAGAAGAGGAGTTCGGGCACGAGAAGGGAGCGACGCGGGGAAAGCTCCTCTGCCTAGGGCAGCAAACAGATACGCACCTTTTGAAGAGCCCGCAGGCTCCGTTGATCCGGGCTGCGCTTGGAGCGCGCGGAGAGAAGACAGGAGCTGCCTGGGGCGAAAGAAAGGCGATGCGTGGACAGAGAAAAAGGAGCACCCCGAAGAGAGCAGTGTGTGTCACATTTAGTGGCGTTAGTGTTGAGTTGAAGTACGGAGCTGTGCTCGTCCGTTACGTTTGGCAGTTGGTTGCACTTTCTCTCTGTCCCTCTCATAGTTCTCAGCGGATGTACCGTAAGCAGAAACCCTGTGGGTAGAAGAAGACAACGGTAAATGTGACACGTTTGGAGTAACCAAGGATTAAGGAAACGAAGCTGGTTGTAAGCTGTTTACCAAGGAGATCGCCGTGAGTATTGGCTCTAGATTTGATCTGAAACCATAGCTGCCAACTTGTGTATCATTGAACGCTCTAGGAAGAGGAAAAGTGGCCCTACCCCCGATCGAGCGTGGTAGGCGAGCCGCAGGAATAAGTGGATTATATCGCCATAGCAGCAGACCTAAAAGCTCCGGCCGTAGTGCCATCGCCCCCATCTGCCCTTAGCGAAGCGGAGGACGCTGGGCGTCGCGTGTGTGCACCTGTAGAGTGGTGGGTGAGTCTATGTCCTTTGAAAACCTTTTCACGTTGAAGTGGTGCTGTGTATTTGCTGTGGGTTGCTGTGCAAGTGCTGTGTGTCTTGTCAGACGTACCCCGCATCATCCCCTCCACTGAGGAAGAGACGGAGAGGCTGACGGCTGTGTGAACATCAACTATTGTATGCTGTGTGCGGTTTAAGTGAACAGTGACGGTGCGGGCCGTGGAAGTTGCCCCGTCGGTGTGTTGACCGTTGCAGAGTGCGGCGGTGAAAACCTGGAAGCTGGCAGTGTGTGTGTGTGAGTACAAACACGTACCTATATATATTGCTACTTTACCTGTGTGTTCCATCTGTGGCAGAGTGAAGGGCGAAGGAGTTCCGCCGCCCCGTGGTCTCTACAAAGGGGCGCCCCTGTCTGGTATTCGATCGGCCTACGGGCATTGAGGACAGGGCAGCGCTCGGCCCGGTGAGGCGGTGTGACGATTCGCCCCCTGCTGACCAGCGGATTCGCCGAGAGGGTTTCTGCCCCCGGCGCCCCCTTAGGACGAACGTCAGTAGAACGAACTGTGGACAGTCACACACGCCTGAGCTGTAAACAGCAGAGAGGTGAGAAGTATCCAAGTTGCACTAACGGTGTTATTATATACAAGCTGCCTGTAAAGGAGGAGGGAACGAGAGTGAACGTCAGTAGAACGAACTGTGGACAGTCACACACGTCTGAGCTGTAAACAGCAGAGAGGTGGGAAGTATCCAAGTTGCATTAACCGTGTTATTGTATCCAAGCTGCCTGTGAAGGAAGAGAGAACAAGAGTGAACGTCAGTAGAACGAACTGTGGACAGTCACACACGTCTGAGCTGTAAACAGCAGAGAGGTGGGAAGTATCCAAGTTGCATTAACCGTGTTATTGTATCCAAGCTGCCTGTGAAGGAAGAGAGAACAAGAGTGAACGTCAGTAGAACGAACTGTGGACAGTCACACACGCCTGAGCTGTAAACAGCAGAGAGGTGAGAAGTACCCAAGTTGCACTAACTGTGTTATTGTATCCAGGCTGCCTGTAAAGGAAGAGAGAGAGAACCAGAGTGAACGTCAGTAGAACGAACTATGGACAGTCACACATGCCCGAGCTGTGAACAGCAGAGGGGCGAGAAGTATCCAAGTTACACTAACTGTGTTGCTGTGTCCAAGCTGCCTGCAAAGGAGGAGAGCCTGGAGTGGCCGTCATTTTAAGCCCCCCCCCCCTTTTCCTTTCCCTATTTATCCTTTTTAAGTAAATAAATAAAGTATCTTTTAAATTATGTTTACCTTGTGTGTCTGGTCATTGGGGTGGTTTTGGGAATCTCCTCGAGGTGGAGAAAGGGGCGTGACCCTATTTACAGCTGGGTCCACCCCGACTTGTGACACATGCGCGAACACACGGTGAACAGTGTTATTTTTAGCCTTTCATTGATAACACTAAAGCTGATCTCCGGAGTTTCATTTTGAAAGCGTGTGTGAAAGTTGCGCAATCCTATTTCATCAATTGAGCTGAACAATTCAGAGAAAGCTTTAACATATACACATAAAAAACACTGTGCAGCATACCTGCTATACAAGCAGTGGACTCCGACATAATATTATTTCGCGTCCATATAAACTCATAATTACTTCCGCTCGCATTTGAATGACAGCAGAGACTCGCCCACCGTCTCGACAGACCACCCTCACAGTATTCAGGACAGAAGGTGTCGAAAGTGCACAAAAGAGACGGATTTAAATAGCAGGTGTAAACGTGATGTGTCTCTCTCGTCCACGTGTGATCTGATCGATGAAAACACATCTTAATACCAAGTGTAAACGGACCCCAGGTTGCACAACTATGACACAGCAGAGGCTGAACCATGTTGCAGTGTGTGTCACATCCATCAGGACAAATTGGACCTCTTAACTAAAGTCAGTGTGTGCACAGTTCATTTCTTTTACACTGAGACATAAACAGGTGTTTGGTGTTTTTATCTGAATGGAATGTGTGTTAAGTTGCAGCCTAATATGTTGTAACATACCATAAATGTGATTTACAGATAGGCCTTCTTTTACATGCTTTTGTTTAGATTTTGTTAGTGGATGGTGAGTTTTGGTGATGCCCAACAACAATATGTGAAATCTGTTCTGAATAAAGGTGCAAGCTGCACTTCAGTGTGCCACCCTGTATTGTGTAATGTATTGAGAGTTGAATCGTTCATAATACATTTGCCGCATGTAGGTGCCAATACAGTGATTCAATTGATTAATCTTTAAGTTCTTGTTTCTTTTTTGATAAAATATTGAACAAACAAAAATGTGGGAACTGCTGGCTAGTGCTTAAACACCTAATTTAACTACTGTGTCATTATGGCATATATAGTCAAGTGAGCAGCTGCATTTACATTAAGTAGTCTAAATCAGTAAAAGTATCACAATGTATTTCTACAACAGGAACGGCAAATTAGCATGTTACCCACAAGAAAATTATTCAATAAATAAATAATTATACCGCAAGTTTAACCCCCCCAATGCTAAACCCAAAGTTACGCCCTTGAATGGGGGAACATGGCGAGTCAGGACCTTTGTTTAACATCTCATCCAAAAGACAGTGCTCCATCAAGTCCGTCCCAACATTCAACGTTAACTTTGCCGACGCGACTAAGTCGGCACGACTCCTTCGAATCCGTCCCAACGTTCAACGTTAACGTTGCCGACGCGACTCTGTCGAGTCAAGTGCCAAGCGCGGCGGCACGACTCCTTCGAATCCGTCCCAATGTTCAACGTTAACGTTAACGTTGCCGACGCGACTCCGTCGAGTCAAGTGCCAAGCGCGTCGGCACGACTCCTCTGAGTCCGTCCCAACGTTCAACGTTAACGTTGCCGACGCGACTCCGTCGAGTCAAGTGCCAAGCGCGTCGGCACGACTACTTCAAGTCCGTCCCAACGTTCAACGTTAACGTTGCCGACGCGACTCCGTCGAGTCAAGTGCCAAGCGCGTCGGCACGACTACTTCAAGTCCGTCCCAACGTTCAACGTTAACGTTGCCGACGCGACTCCGTCGAGTCAAGTGCCAAGCGCGGCGGCACGACTCCTTCGAATCCGTCCCAACATTCAACGTTAACGTTGCTGACGCGACTCCGTCGAGTTAAGTGCCAAGCGCGTCGGCACGACTACTTTGAGTCCGTCCCAACGTTCAACGTTGCCGACGTGACTCCGTCGAGTCAAGTGCCAAGCGCCTCGGCACGACTCCTTCGAATCCGTCCCAACGTTCAACGTTAACGTTGCCGATGCGACTCTGTTGAGTCAAGTGCCAAGCGCGGCGGCACGACTCCTTCGAATCCGTCCCAACGTTCAACGTTAACGTTGCCGACACGACTCCGTCGAGTCAAGTGACAAGCGCGTCGGCACAACTCCTCAGAGTCCATCCCAACGTTCAACGTTAACGTTGCCGACGCGACTCCGTCGAGTCAAGTGCCAAGCGCGTTGACACGACTCCTTCGAGTCCGTCCCAACGTTCAACGTTAACGTTGCCGACGTGACTCCGTCGAGTCAAGTGCCAAGCGCGTCGGCACGACTCCTTCGAGTCCGTCCCAACGTTCAACGTTAACGTTGCCGACGCGACTCGGTCGAGTCAAGTGCCAAGCGCGTCGGCACGACTCCTTCGAGTCCGTCCCAACGTTCAACGTTAACGTTGCCGCCGCGACTCCGTCGAGTCCAGTGCCAAGCGCGTCGGCACGACTCCTTCGAGTCCGTCCCAACGTTCAACGTTAATGTTGCCGACGCGACTCCGTCGAGTCGAGTGCCAAGCGCGGCGGCACGACTCCGAATCCGTCCCAACGTTCAACGTTAACGTTGCCGACGCGACTCCGTCGAGTCAAGTGCCAAGCGCGTCGGCACGACTCCTTCGAGTCCGTCCCAACGTTCAACGTTAACGTTGCCGACGCGACTCCGTCGAGTCAAGTGCCAAGCGCGTCGGCACAACTCCTTCGAGTCCGTCCCAACGTTCAACGGTAACGTTGCCGACGCGACTCCGTCGAGTCAAGTGCCAAGCGCGTCGGCACGACTCCTTCGAGTCCGTCCCAACGTTCAACGTTAACGTTGCCGACGCGACTCCGTCGAGTCAAGTGCCAAGCGCGTCGGCACGACTCCTTCGAGTCCGTCCCAACGTTCAACGTTAACGTTGCCGAGTCAAGTGCCAAGCGCGTCGGCACGACTCCTTCGAGGCCGTCCCAACGTTCAACGTTAACGTTGCCGACGAGACTCCGTCGAGACAAGGGCCAAGCGCGTCGACACCAGTCCGTAGAGTCCGTCCCAACGTACAACGTTAACGTTGCCGACGCGACTCCGTCGAGTCAAGTGCCAAGCGCGTCGGCACGACTCCTTCGAGTCCGTCCCAACGTTCAACGTTAACGTTGCGACTCCGTCGAGTCAAGTGCCAAGCGCGGCGGCACGACTCCGAATCTGTCCCAACGTTCAACGTTAACGTTGCTGATGCGACTCCGTCGAGTCAAGTGCCAAGCGCGTCGGCACGACTCCTTCGAGTCCGTCCCAACGTTCAACGTTAACGTTGCCGACGCGACTCCGTCGAGTCAAGTGCCAAGCGCGTCGGCACGACTCCTTCGAGTCCGTCCCAACGTTCAACGTTAACGTTGCCGACGCGACTCCGTCGAGTCAAGTGCCAAGCGCATCGGCACGACTCCTTCGAGTCCGTCCCAACGTTCAACGTTAACGTTGTTGACGCGACTCCGTCCAGTCAAGTGCCAAGCGCGTCGGCACGACTCCTTCGAGTCCGTCCCAACGTTCAACGTTAACGTTGCCGACGCGACTCCGTCGAGTCAAGTGCCAAGCGCGTCGGCACGACTCCTTCGAGTCCGTCCCAACGTTCAACGTTAACGTTGCCGACGGGACTCTGTCGAGTCAAGTGCCAAGCGCGGCGGCACGACTCCTTCGAATCCGTCCCAACGTTCAACGTTAACGTTGCCGACGCGACTCTGTCGAGTCAAGTGCCAAGCGCGTCAGCATGACTCCTTCGAGTCCGTCCCAACGTTCAACGTTAACGTTGCCGACGCGACTCCGTCGAGTCAAGTGCCAAGCGCGTCGGCACGACTACTTCGACGTCGTCCGACAGTTCTTCGTTAACGTTGGCTACGCGTCTCCGTCGAGTCAAGTGCCAAGCGCGTCGGCACGACTCCTTTGAATCCGTCCCAACGTTCAACGTTAACGTTGCCGACGCGACTCCGTCGAGTCAAGTGCCAAGCGCGGCGGCACGACTCCGAATCCGTCCCAACGTTCAACGTTAACGTTGCCGACGCGACTCCGTCGAGTCAAGTGCCAAGCGCGTCGGCACGACTCCTTCGAGTCCGTCTCAACGTTCAACATTAACGTTGCCGACGCGACTCCGTCGAGTCAAGTGCCAAGCGCGTCGGCACGACTCCTTCGAGTCCGTCCCAACGTTCAACGTTAACGTTGCCGACGCGACTCCGTCGAGTCAAGTGCCAAGCGCGTCGGCACGACTCCTTCGAGTCCGTCCCAACGTTCAACGTTAACGTTGCCGACGCGACTCGGTCGAGTCAAGTGCCAAGCGCGTCGGCACGACTCCTTCGAGTCCGTCCCAACGTGCAACGTTAATGTTGCCGACGCGACTCCGTCGAGTCAAGTGCCAAGCGCGTCGGCACGACTCCTTCGAGTCCGTCCCAACGTTCAACGTTAACGTTGCCGACGCGACTGCAAAGCGCGTCGGCACGACTCCTTCGAGTCCGTCCCAACGTTCAACGTTAACGTTGCCGACGCGACTCCGTCGAGTCAAGTGCCAAGCGCGTCGGCACGACTCCTTCGAGTCCGTCCCAACGTTCAACGTTAACGTTGCCGACGCGACTCCGTCGAGTCAAGTGCCAAGCGCGTCGGCACGACTCCTTCGAGTCCGTCCCAACGTTCAACGTTAACGTTGCCGACGCGACTCCGTCGAGTCAAGTGCCAAGCGCGTCGGCACGACTCCTTCGAGTCCGTCCCAACGTTCAACGTTAACGTTGCCGACGCGACTCCGTCGAGTCAAGTGCCAAGCGTGTCGGCACGACTCCTTCGAGTCCGTCCCAACGTTCAACGTTAACGTTGCCGACGCGACTCCGTTGGGACGTTGCCGACGCGACTCGGTCGAGTCAAGTGCCAAGCGCGTCGGCACGACTCCTTCGAGTCCGTCCCAACGTTCAACGTTAACGTTGCCGACGCGACTCGGTCGAGTCAAGTGCCAAGCGCGTCGGCACGACTCCTTCGAGTCCGTCCCAACGTTCAACGTTAACGTTGCCGACGCGACTCCGTCGAGTCAAGTGCCAAGCGCGGCGGCACGACTCCGAATCCGTCCCAACGTTCAACGTTAACGTTGTTGACGCGACTCCGTCCAGTCAAGTGCCAAGCGCGTCGGCACGACTCCTTCGAGTCCGTCCCAACGTTCAACGTTAACGTTGCCGACGCGACTCCGTCGAGTCAAGTGCCAAGCGCGTCGGCACGACTCCTTCGAGTCCGTCCCAACGTTCAACGTTAACGTTGCCGACGGGACTCTGTCGAGTCAAGTGCCAAGCGCGGCGGCACGACTCCTTCGAATCCGTCCCAACGTTCAACGTTAACGTTGCCGACGCGACTCTGTCGAGTCAAGTGCCAAGCGCGTCAGCATGACTCCTTCGAGTCCGTCCCAACGTTCAACGTTAACGTTGCCGACGCGACTCCGTCGAGTCAAGTGCCAAGCGCGTCGGCACGACTCCTTCGAGTCCGTCCCAACGTTCAACGTTAACGTTGCCGACGCGACTCCGTCGAGTCAAGTGCCAAGCGCGTCGGCACGACTCCTTCGAGTCCGTCCCAACGTTCAACGTTAACGTTGCCGACGCGACTCCGTCGAGTCAAGTGCCAAGCGCGGCGGCACGACTCCGAATCCGTCCCAACATTCAACGTTAACGTTGCCGACGCGACTGCAAAGCGCGTCGGCACGACTCCTTCGAGTCCGTCCCAACGTTCAACGTTAACGTTGCCGACGCGACTCCGTCGAGTCAAGTGCCAAGCGCGTCGGCACGACTCCTTCGAGTCCGTCCCAACGTTCAACGTTAACGTTGCCGATGCGACTCCGTCGAGTCAAGTGCCAAGCGCGTCGGCACGACTCCTTCGAGTCCGTCCCAACGTTCAACGTTAACGTTGCCGAGTCAAGTGCCAAGCGCGTCGGCACGACTCCTTCGAGTCCGTCCCAACGTTCAACGTTAACGTTGCCGACGCGACTCCGTCGAGTCAAGTGCCAAGCGCGTCGGCACGACTCCTTCGAGTCCGTCCCAACGTTCAACGTTAACGTTGCCGACGCGACTCCGTCGAGTCAAGTGCCAAGCGCGTCGGCACGACTCCTTCGAGTCCGTCCCAACGTTCAACGTTAACGTTGCGACTCCGTCGAGTCAAGTGCCAAGCGCGGCGGCACGACTCCGAATCTGTCCCAACGTTCAACGTTAACGTTGCCGACGCGACTCCGTCGAGTCAAGTGCCAAGCGCGTCGGCACGACTCCTTCGAGTCCGTCCCAACGTTCAACGTTAACGTTGCCGACGCGACTCCGTCGAGTCAAGTGCCAAGCGCGTCGGCACGACTCCTTCGAGTCCGTCCCAACGTTCAACGTTAACGTTGCCGACGCGACTCCGTCGAGTCAAGTGCCAAGCGCATCGGCACGACTCCTTCGAGTCCGTCCCAACGTTCAACGTTAACGTTGCCGACGCGACTCCGTCGAGTCAAGTGCCAAGCGCGTCGGCACGACTCCTTCGAGTCCGTCCCAACGTTCAACGTTAACGTTGCCGACGCGACTCCGTCGAGTCAAGTGCCAAGCGCGTCGGCACGACTCCTTCGAGTCCGTCCCAACGTTAACGTTGCCGACGCGACTCCGTCGAGTCAAGTGCCAAGCGCCTCGGCACGAATCCGTCCCAACGTTCAACGTTAACGTTGCCGACGGGACTCTGTCGAGTCAAGTGCCAAGCGCGGCGGCACGACTCCTTCGAATCCGTCCCAACGTTCAACGTTAACGTTGCCGACGCGACTCCGTCGAGTCAAGTGCCAAGCGCGTCAGCATGACTCCTTCGAGTCCGTCCCAACGTTCAACGTTCAACGTTGCCGACGCGACTCCGTCGAGTCAAGTGCCAAGCGCCTCGGCACGAATCCGTCCCAACGTTCAACGTTAACGTTGCCGACGGGACTCTGTCGAGTCAAGTGCCAAGCGCGGCGGCACGACTCCTTCGAATCCGTCCCAACGTTCAACGTTAACGTTGCCGACGCGACTCCGTCAAGTCAAGTGCCAAGCGCGTCAGCATGACTCCTTCGAGTCCGTCCCAACGTTCAACGTTAACGTTGCCGACGCGACTCCGTCGAGTCAAGTGCCAAGCGCGTCGGCACGACTCCTTCGAGTCCGTCCCAACGTTCAACGTTAACGTTGCCGACGCGACTCCGTCGAGTCAAGTGCCAAGCGCGTCGGCACGACTCCTTCGAGTCCGTCCCAACGTTCAACGTTAACGTTGCCGACGCGACTCCGTCGAGTCAAGTGCCAAGCGCGTCGGCACGACTCCTTCGAGTCCGTCCCAACGTTCAACGTTAACGTTGCCGACGGGACTCTGTCGAGTCAAGTGCCAAGCGCGGCGGCACGACTCCTTCGAATCCGTCCCAACGTTCAACGTTAACGTTGCCGACGCGACTCCGTCGAGTCAAGTGCCAAGCGCGTCAGCATGACTCCTTCGAGTCCGTCCCAACGTTCAACGTTAACGTTGCCGACGCGACTCGGTCGAGTCAAGTGCCAAGCGCGTCGGCACGACTCCTTCGAGTCCGTCCCAACGTTCAACATTAACGTTGCCGACGCGACTCCGTCGAGTCAAGTGCCAAGCGCGTCGGCACGACTCCTTCGAGTCCGTCCCAACGTTCAACGTTAACGTTGCGACTCCGTCGAGTCAAGTGCCAAGCGCGGCGGCACGACTCCGAATCTGTCCCAACGTTCAACGTTAACGTTGCCGACGCGACTCCGTTGAGTCAAGTGCCAAGCGCGTCGGCACGACTCCTTCGAGTCCGTCCCAACGTTCAACGTTAACGTTGCCGACGCGACTCCGTCGAGTCAAGTGCCAAGCGCGTCGGCACGACTCCTTCGAGTCCGTCCCAACGTTCAACGTTAACGTTGCCGACGCGACTCCGTCGAGTCAAGTGCCAAGCGCGTCGGCACGACTCCTTCGAGTCCGTCCCAACGTTCAACGTTAACGTTGCCGACGCGACTCCGTCGAGTCAAGTGCCAAGCGTGTCGGCACGACTCCTTCGAGTCCGTCCCAACGTTCAACGTTAACGTTGCCGACGCGACTCCGTTGGGACGTTGCCGACGCGACTCGGTCGAGTCAAGTGCCAAGCGCGTCGGCACGACTCCTTCGAGTCCGTCCCAACGTTCAACGTTAACGTTGCCGACGCGACTCGGTCGAGTCAAGTGCCAAGCGCGTCGGCACGACTCCTTCGAGTCCGTCCCAACGTTCAACGTTAACGTTGCCGACGCGACTCCGTCGAGTCAAGTGCCAAGCGCGGCGGCACGACTCCGAATCCGTCCCAACGTTCAACGTTAACGTTGTTGACGCGACTCCGTCCAGTCAAGTGCCAAGCGCGTCGGCACGACTCCTTCGAGTCCGTCCCAACGTTCAACGTTAACGTTGCCGACGCGACTCCGTCGAGTCAAGTGCCAAGCGCGTCGGCACGACTCCTTCGAGTCCGTCCCAACGTTCAACGTTAACGTTGCCGACGGGACTCTGTCGAGTCAAGTGCCAAGCGCGGCGGCACGACTCCTTCGAATCCGTCCCAACGTTCAACGTTAACGTTGCCGACGCGACTCTGTCGAGTCAAGTGCCAAGCGCGTCAGCATGACTCCTTCGAGTCCGTCCCAACGTTCAACGTTAACGTTGCCGACGCGACTCCGTCGAGTCAAGTGCCAAGCGCGTCGGCACGACTCCTTCGAGTCCGTCCCAACGTTCAACGTTAACGTTGCCGACGCGACTCCGTCGAGTCAAGTGCCAAGCGCGTCGGCACGACTCCTTCGAGTCCGTCCCAACGTTCAACGTTAACGTTGCCGACGCGACTCCGTCGAGTCAAGTGCCAAGCGCGGCGGCACGACTCCGAATCCGTCCCAACGTTCAACGTTAACGTTGCCGACGCGACTCCGTCGAGTCAAGTGCCAAGCGCGTCGGCACGACTCCTTCGAGTCCGTCTCAACGTTCAACATTAACGTTGCCGACGCGACTCCGTCGAGTCAAGTGCCAAGCGCGTCGGCACGACTCCTTCGAGTCCGTCCCAACGTTCAACGTTAACGTTGCCGACGCGACTCCGTCGAGTCAAGTGCCAAGCGCGTCGGCACGACTCCTTCGAGTCCGTCCCAACGTTCAACGTTAACGTTGCCGACGCGACTCGGTCGAGTCAAGTGCCAAGCGCGTCGGCACGACTCCTTCGAGTCCGTCCCAACGTGCAACGTTAATGTTGCCGACGCGACTCCGTCGAGTCAAGTGCCAAGCGCGTCGGCACGACTCCTTCGAGTCCGTCCCAACGTTCAACGTTAACGTTGCCGACGCGACTGCAAAGCGCGTCGGCACGACTCCTTCGAGTCCGTCCCAACGTTCAACGTTAACGTTGCCGACGCGACTCCGTCGAGTCAAGTGCCAAGCGCGTCGGCACGACTCCTTCGAGTCCGTCCCAACGTTCAACGTTAACGTTGCCGACGCGACTCCGTCGAGTCAAGTGCCAAGCGCGTCGGCACGACTCCTTCGAGTCCGTCCCAACGTTCAACGTTAACGTTGCCGACGCGACTCCGTCGAGTCAAGTGCCAAGCGCGTCGGCACGACTCCTTCGAGTCCGTCCCAACGTTCAACGTTAACGTTGCCGACGCGACTCCGTCGAGTCAAGTGCCAAGCGTGTCGGCACGACTCCTTCGAGTCCGTCCCAACGTTCAACGTTAACGTTGCCGACGCGACTCCGTTGGGACGTTGCCGACGCGACTCGGTCGAGTCAAGTGCCAAGCGCGTCGGCACGACTCCTTCGAGTCCGTCCCAACGTTCAACGTTAACGTTGCCGACGCGACTCGGTCGAGTCAAGTGCCAAGCGCGTCGGCACGACTCCTTCGAGTCCGTCCCAACGTTCAACGTTAACGTTGCCGACGCGACTCCGTCGAGTCAAGTGCCAAGCGCGGCGGCACGACTCCGAATCCGTCCCAACGTTCAACGTTAACGTTGTTGACGCGACTCCGTCCAGTCAAGTGCCAAGCGCGTCGGCACGACTCCTTCGAGTCCGTCCCAACGTTCAACGTTAACGTTGCCGACGCGACTCCGTCGAGTCAAGTGCCAAGCGCGTCGGCACGACTCCTTCGAGTCCGTCCCAACGTTCAACGTTAACGTTGCCGACGGGACTCTGTCGAGTCAAGTGCCAAGCGCGGCGGCACGACTCCTTCGAATCCGTCCCAACGTTCAACGTTAACGTTGCCGACGCGACTCTGTCGAGTCAAGTGCCAAGCGCGTCAGCATGACTCCTTCGAGTCCGTCCCAACGTTCAACGTTAACGTTGCCGACGCGACTCCGTCGAGTCAAGTGCCAAGCGCGTCGGCACGACTCCTTCGAGTCCGTCCCAACGTTCAACGTTAACGTTGCCGACGCGACTCCGTCGAGTCAAGTGCCAAGCGCGTCGGCACGACTCCTTCGAGTCCGTCCCAACGTTCAACGTTAACGTTGCCGACGCGACTCCGTCGAGTCAAGTGCCAAGCGCGGCGGCACGACTCCGAATCCGTCCCAACATTCAACGTTAACGTTGCCGACGCGACTGCAAAGCGCGTCGGCACGACTCCTTCGAGTCCGTCCCAACGTTCAACGTTAACGTTGCCGACGCGACTCCGTCGAGTCAAGTGCCAAGCGCGTCGGCACGACTCCTTCGAGTCCGTCCCAACGTTCAACGTTAACGTTGCCGACGCGACTCCGTTGGGACGTTGCCGACGCGACTCGGTCGAGTCAAGTGCCAAGCGCGTCGGCACGACTCCTTCGAGTCCGTCCCAACGTTCAACGTTAACGTTGCCGACGCGACTCGGTCGAGTCAAGTGCCAAGCGCGTCGGCACGACTCCTTCGAGTCCGTCCCAACGTTCAACGTTAACGTTGCCGACGCGACTCCGTCGAGTCAAGTGCCAAGCGCGGCGGCACGACTCCGAATCCGTCCCAACGTTCAACGTTAACGTTGTTGACGCGACTCCGTCCAGTCAAGTGCCAAGCGCGTCGGCACGACTCCTTCGAGTCCGTCCCAACGTTCAACGTTAACGTTGCCGACGCGACTCCGTCGAGTCAAGTGCCAAGCGCGTCGGCACGACTCCTTCGAGTCCGTCCCAACGTTCAACGTTAACGTTGCCGACGCGACTCGGTCGAGTCAAGTGCCAAGCGCGTCGGCACGACTCCGAATCCGTCCCAACGTTCAACGTTAACGTTGCCGACGCGACTCCGTCGAGTCAAGTGCCAAGCGCGTCGGCACGACTCCTTCGAGTCCGTCCCAACGTTCAACGTTAACGTTGCCGACGCGACTCCGTCGAGTCAAGTGCCAAGCGCGTCGGCACGACTCCTTCGAGTCCGTCCCAACGTTCAACGTTAACGTTGCCGACGCGACTCCGTCGAGTCAAGTGCCAAGCGCGTCGGCACGACTCCGAATCCGTCCCAACGTTCAACATTAACGTTGCCGACGCGACTCCGTCGAGTCAAGTGCCAAGCGCGGCGGCACGACTCCTTCGAGTCCGTCCCAACGTTCAACGTTAAGTTGCCGACGCGACTCCGTTGAGTCAAGTGCCAAGCGCGTCGGCACGACTCCTTCGAGTCCGTCCCAACGTTCAACGTTAACGTTGCCGACGCGACTCCGTCGAGTCAAGTGCCAAGCGCGTCGGCACGACTCCTTCGAGTCCGTCCCAACGTTCAACGTTAACGTTGCCGACGCGACTCCGTCGAGTCAAGTGCCAAGCGCGTCGGCACGACTCCTTCGAGTCCGTCCCAACGTTCAACTTTAACGTTGCCGACGTGACTCCGTCGAGTCAGTGCCAAGCGCGGCGGCACGACTCCTTCGAGTCCGTCCCAACGTTCAACGTTAACGTTGCCGACGCGACTCCGTCGAGTCAAGTGCCAAGCGCGGCGGCACGACTCCTTCGAGTCCGTCCCAACGTTCAACGTTAACGTTGCCGACGCGACTCCGTCGAGTCAAGTGCCAAGCGCGTCGGCACGACTCCTTCGAGTCCGTCCCAACGTTCAACGTTAACGTTGCCGACGCGACTCCGTCGAGTCAAGTGCCAAGCGCGTCGGCACGACTCCTTCGAGTCCGTCCCAACGTTCAACGTTAACGTTGCCGACGCGACTCCGTCGAGTCAAGTGCCAAGCGCGTCGGCACGACTCCTTCGAGTCCGTCCCAACGTTCAACGTTCAACTTTAACGTTGCCGACGCGACTTCGTCGAGACAAGTGCCAAGCGCGTCGGCACGACTCCTTCGAGGCCGGCCCAACGTTCAACGTGAACGTTGCCGACGCGACTCCGTCGAGTCAAGTGCCAAGCGCGGCGGCACGACTCCTTCGAGTCCGTCCCAACGTTCAACGTTAACGTTGCCGACGCGACTCCGTCGAGTCAAGTGCCAAGCGCGTCGGCACGACTCCTTCGAGTCCGTCCCAACGTTCAACGTTAACGTTGCCGACGCGACTCCGTCGAGTCAAGTGCCAAGCGCGGCGGCACGACTCCTTCGAATCCGTCCCAACGTTCAACGTTAACGTTGCCGACGCGACTCCGTCGAGTCAAGTGCCAAGCGCGTCGGCACGACTCCTTCGAGTCCGTCCCAACGTTCAACGTTAACGTTGCCGACGCGACTCCGTCGAGTCAAGTGCCAAGCGCGTCGGCACGACTCCTTCGAGTCCGTCCCAACGTTCAACGTTAACGTTGCCGACGCGACTCCGTCGAGTCAAGTGCCAAGCGCGTCGGCACGACTCCTTCGAGTCCGTCCCAACGTTCAACGTTAACGTTGCCGACGCGACTCCGTCGAGTCAAGTGCCAAGCGCGTCGGCACGACTCCTTCGAGTCCGTCCCAACGTTCAACGTTAACGTTGCCGACGCGACTCGGTCGAGTCAAGTGCCAAGCGCGTCGGCACGCCACCTTCGAGTCCGCCCCAACGTTCAACGTTAACGTTGCCGACGCGACTCCGTCGAGTCAAGTGCCAAGCGCGTCGGCACGACTCCTTCGAGTCCGTCCCAACGTTCAACGTTAACGTTGCCGACGCGACTCCGTCGAGTCAAGTGCCAAGCGCGGCGGCACGACTCCTTCGAATCCGTCCCAACGTTCAACGTTAACGTTGCCGACGCGACTCCGTCGAGTCAAGTGCCAAGCGCGTCGGCACGACTCCTTCGAGTCCGTCCCAACGTTCAACGTTAACGTTGCCGACGCGACTCCGTCGAGTCAAGTGCCAAGCGCGTCGGCACGACTCCTTCGAGTCCGTCCCAACGTTCAACGTTAACGTTGCCGACGCGACTCCGTCGAGTCAAGTGCCAAGCGCGTCGGCACGACTCCTTCGAGTCCGTCCCAACGTTCAACGTTAACGTTGCCGACGCGACTCGGTCGAGTCAAGTGCCAAGCGCGTCGGCACGACTCCTTCGAGTCCGTCCCAACGTGCAACGTTAATGTTGCCGACGCGACTCCGTCGAGTCAAGTGCCAAGCGCGTCGGCACGACTCCTTCGAGTCCGTCCCAACGTTCAACGTTAACGTTGCCGACGCGACTGCAAAGCGCGTCGGCACGACTCCTTCGAGTCCGTCCCAACGTTCAACGTTAACGTTGCCGACGCGACTCCGTCGAGTCAAGTGCCAAGCGCGTCGGCACGACTCCTTCGAGTCCGTCCCAACGTTCAACGTTAACGTTGCCGACGCGACTCCGTCGAGTCAAGTGCCAAGCGTGTCGGCACGACTCCTTCGAGTCCGTCCCAACGTTCAACGTTAACGTTGCCGACGCGACTCCGTTGGGACGTTGCCGACGCGACTCGGTCGAGTCAAGTGCCAAGCGCGTCGGCACGACTCCTTCGAGTCCGTCCCAACGTTCAACGTTAACGTTGCCGACGCGACTCGGTCGAGTCAAGTGCCAAGCGCGTCGGCACGACTCCTTCGAGTCCGTCCCAACGTTCAACGTTAACGTTGCCGACGCGACTCCGTCGAGTCAAGTACCAAGCGCGGCGGCACGACTCCGAATCCGTCCCAACGTTCAACGTTAACGTTGTTGACGCGACTCCGTCCAGTCAAGTGCCAAGCGCGTCGGCACGACTCCTTCGAGTCCGTCCCAACGTTCAACGTTAACGTTGCCGACGCGACTCCGTCGAGTCAAGTGCCAAGCGCGTCGGCACGACTCCTTCGAGTCCGTCCCAACGTTCAACGTTAACGTTGCCGACGCGACTCGGTCGAGTCAAGTGCCAAGCGCGTCGGCACGACTCCGAATCCGTCCCAACGTTCAACGTTAACGTTGCCGACGCGACTCCGTCGAGTCAAGTGCCAAGCGCGTCGGCACGACTCCTTCGAGTCCGTCCCAACGTTCAACGTTAACGTTGCCGACGCGACTCCGTCGAGTCAAGTGCCAAGCGCGTCGGCACGACTCCTTCGAGTCCGTCCCAACGTTCAACGTTAACGTTGCCGACGCGACTCCGTCGAGTCAAGTGCCAAGCGCGTCGGCACGACTCCGAATCCGTCCCAACGTTCAACGTTAACGTTGCCGACGCGACTCCGTCGAGTCAAGTGCCAAGCGCGGCGGCACGACTCCGTCGAGTCCGTCCCAACGTTCAACGTTAACGTTGCCGACGCGACTCCGTCGAGTCAAGTGCCAAGCGCGTCGGCACGACTCCTTCGAGTCCGTCCCAACGTTCAACGTTAACGTTGCCGACGCGACTCGGTCGAGTCAAGTGCCAAGCGCGTCGGCACGACTCCTTCGAGTCCGTCCCAACGTTCAACGTTAACGTTGCCGACGCGACTCCGTCGAGTCAAGTGCCAAGCGCGTCGGCACGACTCCTTCGAGTCCGTCCCAACGTTCAACGTTAACGTTGCCGACGCGACTCGGTCGAGTCAAGTGCCAAGCGCGTCGGCACGACTCCTTCGAGTCCGTCCCAACGTTCAACGTTAACGTTGCCGACGCGACTCCGTCGAGTCAAGTGCCAAGCGCGTCGCCACGACTCCTTCGAGTCCGTCCCAACGTTCAACGTTAACGTTGCCGACGCGACTCCGTCGAGTCAAGTGCCAAGCGCGTCGGCACGACTCCTTCGAGTCCGTCCCAACGTTCAACGTTAACGTTGCCGACGCGACTCCGTCGAGTCAAGTGCCAAGCGCGTCGGCACGACTCCTTCGAGTCCGTCCCAACGTTCAACGTTAACGTTGCCGACGCGACTCCGTCGAGTCAAGTGCCAAGCGCGTCGGCACGACTCCTTCGAGTCCGTCCCAACGTTCAACGTTAACGTTTCCGACGCGACTCCGTCGAGTCAAGTGCCAAGCGCGTCGGCACGACTCCTTCGAGTCCGTCCCAACGTTCAACGTTAACGTTGCCGACGCGACTCCGTCGAGTCAAGTGCCAAGCGCGGCGGCACGACTCCTTCGAGTCCGTCCCAACGTTCAACGTTAACGTTGCCGACGCGACTCCGTCGAGTCAAGTGCCAAGCGCGGCGGCACGACTCCTTCGAGTCCGTCCCAACGTTCAACGTTAACGTTGCCGACGCGACTCCGTCGAGTCAAGTGCCAAGCGCGTCGGCACGACTCATTCGAGTCCGTCCCAACGTTCAACGTTAACGTTGCCGACGCGACTCCGTCGAGTCAAGTGCCAAGCGCGTCGGCACGACTCCTTCGAATCCGTCCCAACGTTCAACGTTAACGTTGCCGACGCGACTACGTCGAGTCAAGTGCCAAGCGCGTCGGCACGACTCCTTCGAGTCCGTCCCAACGTTCAACGTTAACGTTGCCGACGCGACTCCGTCGAGTCAAGTGCCAAGAGTGTCGGCACGACTCCGTCGAGTCCGTCCCAACGTTCAACGTTAACATTGCCGACGCGATTCGGTCGAGTCAAGTGCCAAGCGCGTCGGCACGAATCCGTCCCAACAATCAACGTTAACGTTGCCGACGGGACTCGGTCAAGTCAAGTGCCAAGCGTGTCGGCACGACTCCGTCGAATCCGTCCCAACGTTCAACGTTAACTTTGCCGACGCGACTCCGTCGAGCCTGTCCCAACACTGCCAATGCAGCAACAATACTATACCTTCTTTATTTGTGTATACACTAGGGCAGTGTTATGCAAATGTTCCCTGCAGTGTGATGTCCAACGTCTTTACTTTTTAAAAGATATTTTTGGGTTTGAAACTTAATATTTTCAAATTTACATGTCTTCTATATGTAAAACAGCGAATATACAACATTTTAATGACGAGAAATATGAAACCGCAGTGATTGTCAAGGTGACAAGACAAGAAACATTACTGCATCTGAGTCACATAATTGGGTGTCCAAATTTAATGCGCTGCTTTCACCCTCTCAAGTAATTCACTTCCCGTTATTCAGCGTGTTTATTTACAAAATTCAACTCCACCCTTTTATTCTTGAAGTGATATTTTTACTGTATAAGAATTAGATTCATTGTGTTGAACCTGAATGGAGTTTAAATGAGCCCATGTTCTTCTTTTGGCTTAAACAATTTATTGAATTTGGCCTTAAAGCCTAAAAAAACCTGTTGAAGTCATTAAAGTTAATTAAATAACAAAAGAAGCAAAAATCACTCACTCGTCCTGTCTGTAACTTCTGTGTTGAGCTATGCTATTTAAAGTAAGTTTAAAGGCGGAGTCCATGATGTGTGAAAGCCAATGTTGATATTTGAAATCACCTAAACAAACACGCCCCTGCCCCAATAGAATCTGGACCTTCTGTTGATAGCACCGCCCCACACATACGCAACCCGGGATTTGATTTGATTTGATTGGATATAAGTGTGTTTTGGTAGTCGGGTCGTCTCATTTTCCAACGCGTTTTTCAAACATCGTGGACTTCGCCTTTAAGGTTTATCATGGAATTTTGATTTCCTGAACAACTTTAACTACTGCAGTTAACAAGAAGCCTTTTACTTAATTAACAGACAGTAAATCAGATGTGAGAAGTTTAAAATGAATAAATAAATCTTACAGTTAGTATAATGCATGCAGTAATACATGCAGGGCAAGAAAAATATTTATCTAATGTGGGGTAATGTGAAGTGATCGTAGATTCATTTATGCTTTTTTAATAATTACAGTTTTCTTTAATGAGATATGGACCCCCTAAAGTACCCTTGGCCAACCCATTTCTACAATTCAAGTTTCACCACTGCATTACTGATGTTGTAGTTCAGCATATTATTAAGTGTATAATAATTGTGTGCATATTGTGAATTAATTTAATAAAGCCTTCAGTTAATTCACTAAAATGATCCTATATTTATGTTTACTTTACTGACACAGCCCAGTGTGCCCAGGATAGTAAAATAATTTTTACAATGTATTCCTAATGTACAACGCAAGTCTTCTGCATACTGACATGGTTTGAAAGCTATAGTTATTTGATTCTTTGGTTTTCTGATGTATTAAAATTCATATATGTATAGCAGAGAAATAAGATTTTTATGGACCTCTGTATTTATAAAATTCTGCATATGGCCCTGGACTCCTTCAACATATTAGTTCAATGCATTCTTTGGCATCTTTACTGAAGGCCGTGCAAGGACAGTTTGAGGGACAGGGAGCCAAATCAAAAAATGGCTAACATTATGTAGAGGGGGGTGGTAGCCTACTATTGATATATTTTTAATAAAACGTGTCTGTAGTGTGTTATAGATGACTAGCATAAGTGATTATAATGTTATTAACCTCCTAATACCCAAGCTTTGGTTTGGATTTTAAATTTCTTCCAGCTATTTGGGGTTAGGAAGAACAAATAAATATAATATCCAAATATTTTTCTTTGAACATAAAGCAGTGTAATTGTTCACGTTTGTGTACAACAGGTTCCAGTTACACAAAATTAAGTATTATGCTGCAAACAACAAAAAAAATGTAATTTCCACATATGTGGACACACCAGGGGCCTCATTTATAAAGAGTGCGTGGAAACGTGCTTACGCCAGTTCCCACGCAAAGGTTGTGATTTATAAAAAAAAACTTGATGGGAGAAAGGGCTTGCAGGGTGGGATATTAGGATGATTCATGTACGCACACTTGCAGGTGATCTGTGATTTATAAAGGGAACATTGCTTTGTTTTATAAGTCTTGATTTTTTTTGGTGTATGCCATTTTAGCTTTTGTGCGTACGTAGACTTTAAGTAAGGATCCTACGCACAGTTTTATAAATGAGGTCCCAGGTCTTGGGAGGTTAAGATAAATATACTTAATTATAAAAATTAAAGTTTGACAAACTGCTAAATTCTATTATACGACTTACCAGCTGGCTTGATGGAGATTTGAATCCAGTTGCAATGTTGAATTGCCTTTAGCAGCCTTCCCTTCCCCGCCTTAACCCTCTGTCTCTGTCTACTTTTTTGCGAAGGCATTGTTGGTTTGTTTTTTGTCTACAAAGTGTGCCAACAACAGACATTTTTTGTTACTTATATTAGATCCCTTCTGAAAAATCCATCTAAAACCAGCACAAGCTGGTTTAAGCTGGTCTCCCAGCTTGGTTTTAGCCGGTTTTGCCAGGCTGAGAAAACCAGCTTAAACCAGCTACCAGCTTATGCTGGTTTTAGCTGGATTTGATCATGTACATTTATTTGATTAGACAAGCATTGTAATTCTAAGTGTGGATTTTTATTGTTATTTGATTGCTAAGTTGTTTTCACTTTTAGAAGACCGAGAGCAAATCATAACAAAGACAAACTAACAAATTACTAATTCAGCGGATCGACAAGTAATGTAATGAACCTACCTGTTAATGCAAACGAACTTCGGGAACTGTCGCCTCCACTACAGCTTGTGAGAAAGATGCTGCAGAGCGGGCGGGAAAACACGAAGTGGATCATCGAAATCAGTGGATCTTTAGCGGAGCGGTTGAGCCACCTGATTGTTTTTCTTCTTACCATAAAATAACCCAACAAGAGTGTAAACATATCGGTTACTACAGTAACCTCGGTTCCCTGAGAGACCAGACATTCTATGTGACGTAATGAATTATGTCATCGTGTCACGTCGTAAGGGACGGTGAAATCCCTTATAATTACAACTGTATACTGTTTGATTTCATTGAATACACTATATATTTATCCACTGATTTTATCTTTGTCAGCCGAATCCCATTGACCTAAATTATTTTCTTGAAATCCCACTGAGATTATAAGAAAATATTTCAATAATTTAATAGCATTTTTATGTTAAACTTTATAAAGACATTTATTTTTGTCCGTTTTAAAGTTTTTATGAATGGCATTTTACATTGTTGATATTTTAATATGTTATTAAATTATCATCTGGATAATTCTCCGGTAATTCATTGGTACAAAACACATCTTTCCATTCCAGCTTTGTATATCTTGTAGTTTTGTGTAGTTACATGACGTCAGGCGCGTCAGTTTGTGTTGAAAAAAGATCAGATGAAAAAACATTACAGCAGGATGGGAAAAATACTGAATAATGGCACATCAAAAATGGGCATAGTGTAGGCCAGTCAACAACAATACTCAGCATAAAACCCTCAACAATGTTGACTGCACATGTAACAGTCCCTACAACACCAGCTCAACCGAACAGTGCCAAAGCACCACTGTAGAAAACAGCAGCATGTTAAGTCAATGATTACAATGAATGAAATTCATTACATATGTAAAAGAAAACACACCATAAGCACACAACGCAACATATGTGACCCTGGACCACAAAACTAGTCGTACACTGCAAAAAATGACTTTCAGTAAAAATATCTAAAAATTCTTAAATTAAGATGCTTTTTTTGATGAGCAAAATGACCTAAGAAAATAAGTCTAGTTTTAAGACCAAAAATACCAAATTTTACTGAATTTGTGCTTAAAACATGCAAAAATATCTGCCAATGGGGTAAGCTAATTTTTCTTGAAATTTTCTTGAATTTAGTGTTTAAGAAAAATGTTCAAGATTTTTTGCTTACCCCATTGGCAGATTATTTTTTTTTTGCTTGTTTTATGTACAAAATTACTTAAATTTGATATTTTTTGTCTAAAAACTAGACAAAAATACTAAGAAAATGTTTTCTTGAAAATAATTTTCTGCAGTGTATCTCTTTAAAACAAGCAAAAAAAATCCAAAAAATGCCAGTGGAATGAGAAAAATTTTCTTGAAATTGTCACGACCGGTTAAACACCGGGAAGTGGAAAACAAAAGGAGAACCCAAACGCAAAGATGTATAAAAATATAACCAGGGTGCGATTTGCCGGGGGGGATGCGTGGGAGTTCCCCCTTTCTGGTCAATGTATCATTGCCTCTGCTTAATTATTTTTATCCCCGGTGGGGATAAATTTATCCCCCCCTCAAAGTGATCAGTGCTACTACACTAGTGGCGAGACGGATCACAAAACTTATCACGGATCGTTTGATTAAAGTCAATTTTGTTTTAAAATGCACTACTTTGGCTGGCTCTGATATAGCTGCCGCGCAGCCTCTCTGTATTCACTACTCTGCAGACTTGCTCAATGTCCAGCCCGCGGCGCTATCTGATTGGTTACAGACCCGGTTACACCTCACGAGTAATAGCCTATCAACACTTGCGAGATGGTTATGGAGCTGTGTGTCGAAACGATGAAATGCAGCATATTCAGCCGCATATTAATAAAGCGGGAATAAACATAACAATCTGATTATCTGTTTATGATGACGAGTTAGTGTCCCAGTCACACCACTGAGAATGGCAGAAGTTACACATGATAAATCCGATGAGGCGTTTAGCGAGGCGCGGGCGCGTCCAGTTTGCGCAAATGAGGCTAAGTGACTAACACATAATGCATCTGACTTTTCTATCATTTCACTATAGCTCAGCATCGCGGTGTAAAGTTAATGTTATTACTTTAAAAGCAGCATTAAAACTGTTTCTACTGTAATGGTTTAACTTTGCAATCAATACATTGTTCATATTTATGTTTAAGTTGACACTACGTTGTGCCATATAGTTTTGCCATTCAAGATTTAATTATTGCGTGTTTTTTCGTTGTGCATGATCACAGTTCATATGTGTGGGGAAATATAAGCTATTAGAGTAAAAATATTGTGTTAGGCTGCTTCATGAGTTAATAAGAAAAAAGATTTTACAATTCCTGCAAATGCAGGACTGAGTTCATGTTCTCATGATTTATTTTTATGAATTAAAATGTTTTGAAATGTGTTGTGGACAGAGACGCATTATGTCAAGAATTATAAAAAATCTTCAATAAGCTCATAATTTGTGCTAAAATAGTATAAGTGTTTGGTTTTGGAACCATTTTGGGGGGCTGGTTGTGTTTTTGTGTTTCTGCGCGAGTTCGGCGGGCGGTGGGGTTCGGGTTTGTTCCGGTCGGAGCTCGTGGGCGGAGGGCGCATTTCTGAATATTAGAAATATTGTAATTAGAAATATATATTAAAAATAATAATATTATAATGGAATTTTGTTAGGTCGGCCAATGATTACCAAATTTCTCATATTGCTCTTCATAACCACTGAAAACAGTCAAAAAAGTTAAAACTAGTGGTGGGTACAAAATGACTCTTGACTAAATATGGTGGGTACCCACCGTCGTCGAAATCGACGCCTATGAAAACATCCCCCCCTCTGTTTTTTTCACAAATCGCACCCTGAATATAACTATGATTTATTTACAAAAGGAATAACAGAAACACCCACGAGGGGGTAAAACAGAAGATAACTGAAACACTGTGATGAAACACAAACATGGGAAATAACTGCACAGGTCACAGGATACATAAACACTGAATACGACAACGCACGCACACCACACAGAGAACAAGAGGGCATTATATAGACAGCACATCAATGGGGAACAGGTGAACATAATTAATCACGTAAGACACGCGTACATAAGGGAGTAGGGAAAAAGTGACAAGACACAACACGTGTTACACATACATGATGTGAAAACACACGTATTCCCACATAAACACAATGCTGCCATAGTCTTGCCCTCTAACATACCGCCTGGATACTAACCAGAGTCAGGCAAGACTATGACAGCCACAAAACACTGGGAACACATACATGATGTGAAATGCACGTGTTCCCACGTAAACACAATGCTGCCATGATCTTGCTCTTTAACACAGACCTGAACCTATACTAAGGTCTGGCAAGATCATGACAGCAACAAGACACCGGGAACATGTGGAAACCACGCATACAATGTGATTCCACATGTCCCCACACAGAACATAATACTATCACGGTCCTGCCAGATGCACTCAGACCAACATCTAGTACAGATGTCTGACAGGACCGCAACAGAAATAAGTTAAAATTTTTCATGAAAACTTAAAGGTGCAGTGTGTAATTTTTAGTGACATCTAGTGATGAGGTTGCGAATTGCAACCAATGGCTCAGTCCACTGCCCACCCCTTGCTTTTGAAACGCATAGAATAGCTACAGTAGACGCCACCGGAAAAATGTCACTGTCGGAGACAACCTAGTAAAAAAAGTTTGTCCATTAAGGGCTTCTGTAGAAACATGGCGGCACAAAATGGCGACTTCCACATAAGGTAATAAAAACATAATGATTCATTATAAAAGGTCTTTATACACCCCTGATAATACGTTTTGTATATTATTTTGCATTTCTGTCAAGAGATCCTTCTAAAAATTACACACTGCACCTTTAAATCAAGAGCATTTTTCTTATTCCAAAGTCATTTTTGCAGTGTAAGTTGCATAGGTATTGTTTGATTTTCAGAACATTTTAACCAAATGCTTTCAAAAAGTGGTGGGGACAAAATCAGCCATTTAAAAAAGTGGTGGGGGCATGTCCCCAGTGTAAATAACACCTATGCATGCAGATTACGTTTTGATAAAATTAAGCAAAATTAAGCACCATAAAAATAATATATGTTGTTATGTATTTAATGAAGAAAAACAGCTTGCTTAGATTGTAATAGTATACAAATATCTATTTGAAAAAATATTTTTATTCAAAAGTTACAACAGAAAAATAAAAACTTCACAGACAAAAAAGCTAAAGATTTGATAAAAATGTCAACAGCAATCACTAAAGGGATAGTTCACTCAAAAATAAACTCTGTTATCATTCACCGTTTAAAAACTGTATGAGTTTTTTTATTCTGTAAAACACAAAAGAAGATATTTAGATAAAGGATAATAGGAACACAATCAACAGTATCCACTGATGTCCATAGTAGGATAAACAAATAATACTATAAAAGTCAATGGATCCCGTCAACTGTGTGCTCATCATCATCCATCAAAATGTCTTCTAATTGACAAAACATAAAAAAGTGCAACAATAATTAACATTATAAGTAATTAAAAATTGTAAGTATCAACTTTGATAACATTTTCTGAAGTGTACAGTTATACAAAGCTCTTCTCTGTTTGATCACATCACATTCTTGCAGGTGATATACAACTTAAAAATTACACAGTCTGTTAAAGCTAATAGGATTCATAATTTTCTAGTAGCTGGTCACTTCAGTACAACATCGTATTACTTTAATCTGCAATCACACAGGTAAAAAAAGAGCGAACATTAACCAAATACAGTATAATCACAAGGACTTTATGACTTAAATGTGAACCCATTAATTGGATTAGTGTTTTACATTGTAGCTTGTTATTTAAGACACTTTTAAATGTCAGATCCATTCAATTGCTTCACAATCATATTGTATTCTCAAAAACACACTGATTAACTTCATATTTGTATCTATTATATAAAAGTCCTGCTTATAAAAGCACCTTTAAGCAATGGACATCTGGTTTATTTTCTCCTGATAAGTACAACCTGACAAACAAAAAGCTATCAGTATAGTTGAGATAAGTGTCATGTCCATGAAGTTACCTTTCAAAATGCTGATTATGAAGTTGGTCTCCTCTGTGAAGTTCTGCACCATCTGAACAAATACAGCATTTGTATTATATTCCTGGATAATTATATTTTCAGGCTCTGTATTTTAACAATCAGTAGCTGGATTGATTATGGATTATGAGGGAAAAGTCTGCTGCTAACATGAAACCTGTGTGCTTTTCAAAACCATGACTTACATTGACCTGTTATACAGTAGCTATAAATGTCAATTAATATTTAAAAGTAAAATAAAAAATTCTAAGAAAAGCACCAAAAACTTCTAGCTAATCTATAGGACCAACTTCTGCCCTCTTACCCAGGGCCGGATTAACCATACGGGCAACTGGGCAATTGCCCAGGGGCCCAAGACCTCCAAAGGGCCCAGGGCAGCAAGGGCACGAGCAAAATACTGTATCTGGTAATCTCCCGCTCGCCGCTTTATATTAAACAAACTGTCAACACGGACTTTTTTGCGCTGCAAAGAGAGACGCGGCGCTTATTACTTTGAACGTGAGTTGAGAGTGGTTGAGTCTCATGCTGACTGACCAATGAAGAGAGGGCCTCATTTTAAGACCCTCTACTCATTGGTCAGTCCGCATGAGGTGGGTCAAAGGTTCGCCGAGCATTACGTGACGCAAGGCGTTGGTACAACAGAAAAAAACGAGACACGGAGAAGCTTAGTGGGAGCGCGAAGCGGAAATTAAAAAAGGAAAAGGACATCAGAAACGCAGAAAATGTAAAGTATAAACAGTGGTGTAGTCTGCGTGATACGCAGGTATCTGCGCGATCCGATCGGCGTATGAAATCAAATTACTATAGCGGCGCAAAAGTGACTGGGGAGCAGAGAACCGACAGGCGAGTGACAGCAAAGTAGCGCGAGAGCGATTCCAGTTATCACATGGAAAAATCTGCTTTGAATCGCTCTCGCGGTACTTTGACATCATCAAGAGGCCAAATGAAGTCGAACCTGCAGTGTAGCTGCTCACGCGACACTGTAAACAAACTGCCCACGTGGAAAAGTGAACGAGTGAAGCAGTGCACAAAATAAAATCCGGAGAGTTAACAACACACTTGTGAGTAAACAACATTTAAATCATCAATCCAGTTTATTACTTTATCTGGAGGTAAGGCTCCAATAAAATAAAATAAGCCCGTGATTATATCCTGATGTTTTTTTGCTGCCTTCCAGCATGTTTGCTTGTGCTTCACATTGTTAAACTTCCTTTCCCTGTGTTCATTTGTATATCTACATTCAAGATGTAGCCTATATGATCTTAAACTTCTGTGAGAGAAATCATGTCTGCGTTGATGTTCAGTTCAGACTTCAAATTAAATATCATTTTCTTCACTTTGGTTTGGGTGTCTAATATTAGGCTATATGATGGTCTTGTAATAATTAAGTAAAAGCCTATTTTCATTTTTAGACAATGCTTGTATATGCAGAAAAAATAAGCTTTTTATATCAATGACTATGCAAATTAGAGTTAATCCATGGTCAACTTAAATGTGTATTAATTAAAAAGTTCTGTTAAGTCAGATTCTGTCAACGACGAGGACAACTCAGCTAAGTTAGCCAGGACTTTTCTACACCGCCATCTTATGTTTACAGCCCGTAGATTATACAGATGCTGATGTGTTTTGTTTTCATAGCATCATATGTGAGTGAATGTCTTTGATAGGGGACATAGTAGTGCATTTGTATGAGCATTTAAATATTTGTAAATCAAAATACACCTGATGACAGTTAGAATTTGAAGTATTGAGTATATGTACTGTATAATACAGTAATATATTCTGTATATGACCATATTATGGTGATCCTGGGGTCGTGATGATGGGGCCCTTGAATATTGTTGCCCAGGGTATAACAAAGTGTTAATCTGGCCCTGCTCTTACCGCATCCGAAACCAAGACGTAAATCCCTGTCGCCCCTTGTCTGTATACATGATGAATCTGCTGTGAGGGCTATCTTCTCAGCAAGCTCAAACACAGTAAGGTCTTCTAGGTAGAGGGCATACAGGTAGACTACAAACAAAAAAATGAAAAGCCAGAGTATTAGGAATACGTCTGAATGGTTCCTGCATGTCGCAGGTATCATGTTTTTGTGTTAGTTTAGGTGATTCTGTATCCTCTTCTGCTCCTCTCTTGTGTGGGGTCCCACAGGGCTCAGTCCTTGGCCCTCTACTTTTTTCACTGTATTTGCTTCCACTGGGTTCCATACTCAGAAAGTACGGCATTTCATTCCACTGTTATGTAGATGACAGTCAGATTTATGTACCTCTTAAAAAGAAAATTCTGTTGGACAACTACTCAATTGTCTCAACGACATAAAGGCCTGGATGGCTCTGAATTTTTTACATTTTAATGACAAAAAAACTGAACTGATGGTTTTTGGAGGTACCACTGGGACCCCGTCTGTAGATCTGGGTTCATTGACACCCTATATTAAATCTAATATCACAAACCTAGGAGTTAAGGTGGACCCTGAGCTTAAATTTGACAGTCAGATTACAGCTGTTGTCAAATCAAGCTTCTTTTACTTGAGACAGTTAGCCAATTTTGTCAAGACAGCATTTTGAAACTGTAATCCATGCCTTTGTAACTACACGGCTGGACTATTGTAATTCACTATATGTGGGGGTTAGTGGGTCCTCCATCACCGTCTTCAGATGGTACAAAATGCAACGTTGCAACAAAGACTTATCATAAACACAGGATTTATTCAATTTTAGTAACATTAATCACCAAATTTCCAAGTTAGCCTTACCCATGGAACTCCGGAGAACCCAATATCACTGCGTCGCTTCTCTTGTTGAAATTGTTGGCATTGAGGAAATTATCGCCCCCTATTGGTTATCATCCTCATAAATGCGTGTCATTTTCACGCCTAGAAGAGGCAAAGCGTGACATTGACACGCATCCTCTAGTGGACCAGCGTGTC
Source organism: Misgurnus anguillicaudatus (assembly GCF_027580225.2). Lineage (NCBI taxonomy): Eukaryota > Metazoa > Chordata > Actinopteri > Cypriniformes > Cobitidae > Misgurnus > Misgurnus anguillicaudatus. Next base: position 15,039,148 of record NC_073347.2, on the reverse strand, counting down.
TACACGCTTTAGCGTGATACTGGGTTGAAACATGAGCACATTTCCCCAATTTTAGCTTCTTTGCACTGGCTGCCTATTCAATTTAGGATCCATTTTAACATTTTGTTATTTGTTTTTAAATCACTAAATGGTCTTGCACCACCATACCTCTCTAAGCTCTTACATTCTTATAAATCCGCCCGCTCTCTCAGGTCAGATGATCAGCTGCTCCTGACTGTGCCCAAAATTAAGCGTAAGCCCAGAGGGGATCGTGCCTTCGCTGTGTCTGCCCCTAAGCTATGGAATGATCTGCCTTTGCATGTTAAGCAGGCCTCTTCTTTATCTGTTTTTAAAACACTTCTTAAAACTCATCTTTTCTCCTTGGCTTTTGACAACCAGTAAGTGATTTTATTGTTTTAACCTGTTTATGTGAATGTTTATAGTGTGTGGTCTTAATTGTAGATATGTGTATTTCTTCTATACAACACTTTGGTCAACTTTGGTTGTTGTAAAGTGCTTAACAAATAAAGTTGGTATATGGTATAAACACTGTGCTGTCTCCTTTGGCATGAGATTGATATCTATTCTGCAGCTGAGATACATAGACAGTGAGACGTGGTTGTACGCACCTGACAGACATTAAAGCAAAAAGATCAAACAACATGATTATGAAGCATAAAATTTGGATCATGGTGACGCAGTGTTTATTTAAAGAGACAGCTCACCTCCCCTCGAATGTATTAAAAAGACAGATTCCATCAGCAGGCCCACAGATTTGAATGGAGTCGTCTCTGCTCATTTTTAGCAAATCAGAACCTGTCGTTCAAATTAACATTGTTATTTAAAGAATAATCGAGCACTAACATTTTAGGTAAAACATGGGTACTATGGCTCTGTTCTGAAATGTAATGATCTGTCCATAAAGACAGCACTTTAAGACATCATAGTTGCACTCCTAACATAAAAATGTTTAGGTCAAATTGTAATCTAGTGTTGCTTTGTGGAGAAGGCTATCCCAGAATGCACTGTGGTGAGCTCACAGAAAAACATTACTGAGCTGGAAAATGTATACGTATATAAAAAACATATACATATGTTAGGGGGCGGTATGCACCTATGAAGTTGTTTCGCAACCCGCCATTAAACATTAGATGAATAAGACGATGAAGTGAATGCACGTGTTGCTCTGGATAGTGTAAAAAATGGATAAAGGTAAAAAAAATATATAAATACTGTTTTGTTTTTCACACAAACCGATCGTTTCGTGTCTAAGGACATCGATGTGTCGTCCCGAGCCGCAGGGTTTAATTTGGATTTGTCTGTGCATGTTTTTTTGTCTATCAGAGTTTGTTACCATTCGCTTGTACGACTGATAGACTGAAACAGTTGGACTTAAAAATGTACATTTGTGTTATGTATTAGCACGGGTGCCAGATTAACACAGATATCTGTGAGGTATCTGAACGTGTTGTCTAAATTTTTATCAGTCTTCTTTTTGTATTATTTCATTTTATATTTTTTTTTATGTTTTAATGTTGTGTTTAAATGTAGTGTGTTATGGAAATGTGTTTTTGGCAATGTTTTTGGAAACATTGTTTTACGAGTTCGCCTCACTGACAATAAAGAGGGACTGCTAATATGCGTGAGTGGCGTGCTGTCCCGGGGCGAAGGTTCCTAGCTCGGGAAATACCCCCCGAGTTCGGAACGTTCGTCCCTTGACCGGGGAAGGAGCCCCGGGCCTGGGGCGTGCCCTGACCCGGTTATCCCCGGTGCTGAGCTAAATGTACGTAGTGAGGCGAAGGGGTGGAGGTGGGTTTGCAATAATGTCCCAGAGAATTGAGGGTAAGGACTCTATGATTATTTATAGAGCTGGTACTAAGTTGTTGTGTTGATTAGTGATTGATAACCAGCCGTGTTCATTGCTTAATCATCGAGAGCCAGCCGTGTTCATTGAGAGCCAGCCAAGTTCATTGATTAGTGATTAAGAGCCAGCCATGTTCATTGATTAATGATTGAAGGCCAGCTGAGTTCATTGTCTGATCAGCTCCTCCCAAACCTTGTTTATATAAAACATCATTTTACGAGTTCGCCTCACTGACAATAAAGAGGGACTGCTAATATGCGTGAGTGGCGTGCTGTCCCGGGGCGAAGGTTCCGAGCTCGGGAAATACCCCCCGAGTTCGGAACGTTCGTCCCTTGACCGGGGAAGGAGCCCCGGGCCTGGGGCGTGCCCTGACCCGGGTTATCCCCAAAAAGAGCAGGTGGTGCAGGACAGCCGCCTGAACAACAATTCCCCAAAGAAGGCTGGCTTGAGAAGGCGAGGTGCTGGCCCTCATTGGGGAAAATGCTGAAGTAGAGGGTAGAATTGAAAAAGGCAGCTCTGGAGAGCGGGCACTGTTGAGAAGTGCTGTGAAGAGGTTGAGAAGGATATATGAGGTGGGGCAGAGGCCTGGACCCAAAGGCTGTAGTTTGAAGAATATAGGGGGCTCCGGGGGAGCAAAATCTGCTGCTGCCAATATGTAGGGAAGGGAGAAAATTGTACTCTGAAGAAGAGCGGGGAGTTTTTAAAGGTAATAGGTGAGGTAGTGCTGTAAGGAGCAAGGTAGGACTCCAAGGGAGCGAAGGAAGCAGTTTGTGCCCTGAGATGGGGCTGTGCTCTAGAGGAGCCAGACATGAGGTAGTTGGGGAAGAAGAAAACTCCAGAGGGAGCAGTACTGCTTAGGCAGCGATAGATGCATAGATTCTGCTGGGCAGAAAATGTGAAGGAAGCACTGGCCCCTGCGGGGGCGGTCGCGCTGCGATACGGGCTTCGAGGTTGAAATGATCTGCTGCGGCAGATCGAGGAAAAGGCACGGGCCCCTGCGGGGGCGGTCGCTGCTGCGATACTGGCCTGAGTTGGAAAGGGAAGGTTTTATTGGCAGAGCATGTGAAAGAAGCACGGGCCCCTGCGGGGGCGGTCGCAGCGGCGATACTGGCTTCAGAAGTCGACTGCTGCGGCAGATCGAGGAAAAGGCACGGGCCCCTGCGGGGGCGGTCGCTGCTGCGATACTGGCCTGAGTTGGAAAGGGAAGGTTTTATTGGCAGAGGAAGTGAAAGAAGCACGGGCCCCTGCGGGGGCGGTCGCAGCTGCGATACTGGCTTCAGAAGTCGACTGCTGCGGCAGATCGAGGAAAAGGCACGGGCCCCTGCGGGGGCGGTCGCTGCTGCGATACTGGCCTGAGTTGGAAAGGGAAGGTTTTATTGACAGAGGAAGTGAAAGAAGCACGGGCCCCTGTGGGGGCGGTCGCTGCTGCGATACTGGCTTAAAAAAGGCATCTGCTGTGGCAGAGAGTGAAATAAAAGCTTGGGCTTCTGCAAGAGCGGTCGCGCTGCGACAGTTGTTGTTATCTGAGAAGGAATCTGTTGTGGTAGGGCTGTGTAAGATTTTGATGAGGGTGTCAGCTTGAGTTGCCGGTACTAGCTTCTGCGGAGGCAGGGAAGTGGATCGAGGGTGATGATGGGTTTATGTGTGACGGTGTGATCTTATGTCCGTTTGCTGGGCCGTGAGTGTTTGGTGGGCTTCTTTGATGGAAGCACGATCTGCCCTGATGTAATTTTTGAAAGCTTCCGAAGACCAGCGGCCTAGGGTTTGTATCTGGGAGTCTGGGAGTCCGTTTTGAGCAGCTGTTGTGGCTGCTCCAATGCGGAAGGAATGACTTGAAAATTCATGGGGGGGAAGCCAGATGTTAGCAAAACTTGTTTTAGGTGCTTCTGAAACCAAAAGCGGGTTACTGGGCGGTTGAATTCATCCCCAAAAAGTGGGTCGGAAGAGGATTTAATCTGGTGGCAACGATAGGAAGTGTAAGCTTTGAGAACTTGGTATGGTTGGATGGGAGTTTGAATTTTGAAAATGTATATGTGGTGTCCTTTTCTCATTTGGTCCGTCTTGCTGTGTTTGATAAAAAATGAGATGGTTTCGTCATCTATTATGGCTAGATCAGAGATGGTTGGGTGTATGTTTGGGTCAAAGGTGGCTGAAACAGTGAATTCTGAACAGCGGAGGAAACCAAAAAAGGCTAACACGAACATGGCGTCTAGGGTTCGGGCAGTATGTACTGAGGAGTAGCCTTTGCGAAGAGTGGCTAGACATTTTGAAAGGATTTCTATGGTTATGGGTAACCTGGAATCTGGACTCTTGGGTTGGGTTTTTTCAATACCTTTTAAAAGCATGTCGGTCTGGGGATTAGTGATAGCAGTTGAGGGTAAACCTAACATTAGTTTGTGAAAAAATTGGATTCCGCTCATATACCCTTTAATTGTGCTGATTCGAAGGTGTTTGACTTTATGCAGGTACGATATGAATGATGTTATGGTAAGTAGAGAGAAGTTGGCTAAAGGGATCTGGTGTAAATGATGGAAAGTTCTGAAGCTTCTCCAAGCTGTCAGATAGGTTTGAAGAGTTCCCATTGAGACTGCTTGGAGTATAGTATCTAGAGAGGCGGTAAGAAGGTCTTTGAGTGGATGATTTACGGGAATATTATAGTTGAATAGGGAGGCACTAGTGTTGGGGGAAGATCCGCTTCTGATGCCAACTGCCTCAATTTCTGCGAGGATCTGTTGCCTGATGGAATTGATGACAGGGGGAGGTTCCAAGGCCAATGCGTTGGGTGGGATGGGCATTGGTGCTGCGGTAGCCAGCGTGAAAGGCTGACGAGTCTGGGGAACAGAATCAACAGAAAAAGAAGCCGCTGGAGCCGCTAGCGGAGGCAGCCTCATGCTTTGGGTCGATCCGTGGGCGAAAATATCAGGTTGAAAAGTCATAGAGGGTGCCGGGGCCTGACTCGTTAGCGGAGGCATCCTCACGCTCGTGTCGGCTCCTGCGGCAAAAACCGGGGCCTGACTCGTTAGCGGAGGCATCCTCACGCTCGTGTCGGCTCCTGCAACGAAAACCGGGGCCTGACTCGTTAGCGGAGGCATCCTCACGCTCGTGTCGGCTCCTGCAGCGAAAACCGGGGCCTGACTCGTTAGCGGAGGCATCCTCACGCTCGAGTCGGCTCCTGCTGCAAAAGTGGGAGAAATGTGAGAAGGAAAAATAGATGTGGCCGGCGCTGCTGCTGAATGCAACCCCGTGTGATAGAGAGACGGAGGGGCAGCAGGCCATTGGCCGGGAGAAGGAAGCAGCAGTGGGATGAGCAAAGCAGTTACCATGCTCGTGTTGGCTCCTGCGGAAAAAATGGGAGAAATGTGAGAAGGAAAAATAGATGTGGCCGGCGCTGCTGCTGAACGCAACCCCGTGTGATAGAGAGACGGAGGGGCAGCAGGCCATTGGCCGTGAGAAGGAAGCGGCAGTGGGATGAGTGAAGCCTTTGTCGAGCTCGTGTCGGCTCCTGCGGAAAAAGTGGGAGAAATGTGAGAAAGAAAAATAGATGTGGCCGGCGCTGCTGCTGAACGCAACCCCGTGTGATAGAGAGACGGAGGGGCAGCAGGCCATTGGCCGGGAGAAGGAAGCAGCAGTGGGAGGAGCGAAGCCGTTGCCGCGCTCGTGTCAGCTCCTGCGGAAAAAATGGGAGAAATGTGAGAAGGAAAAATAGATGCGGCCGGCGCTGCTGCTGAACGCAACCCCGTGTGATAGAGAGACGGAGGGGCAGCAGGCCATTGGCCGGGAGAAAGAAGCGGCAGTGGGAGGAGCGAAGCCGTTGCCGTGAGCGGAAGCATGGCTTCATGCTGTGTCTTTGAGACCTCCGTGTTTTCCCTGGTGTCTTTCGGGTGTACGGTGTACTCCGTGCTTGCAGAGACGAGGAGTCAGAGCTTGCTGTCACGGCTGTTTGCGGGGGTTGAGTAGCCCTCCGGCTATCGCGGAGTAGGCTGAACAGTTGCGCCTTTGTTTGTTAACGTGAGAATGGAATATCTGCATTTTCAAGAGCTAGTTCGAGGCCTAGGATGGACCATTTCTTGATGTCGGGGATTCCTGGAGAAGCAGAAGCGTATGAAGATGCCGGTGATGGTGGGGAGCGCCTCTGCGAGGTGCGAGGAGACGGTCCTTTTCTCCTCGGGATTCGTGTAGCAATGCGGGAAGATCGCCCGGCCTGTGGGGAGGCCTCGGGCTTGATTGAAACATCCCGACCGCTGTCGGAAGGCCCGAGATAATCCTGTGTGGTATGGTGAATTTCCTGTGCTGGGTTTGTTTGACTGGACATCTTGCAATAATGTCCCAGAGAATTGAGGGTAAGGACTCTATGATTATTTATAGAGCTGGTACTAAGTTGTTGTGTTGATTAGTGATTGATAACCAGCCGTGTTCATTGCTTAATCATCGAGAGCCAGCCGTGTTCATTGAGAGCCAGCCAAGTTCATTGATTAGTGATTAAGAGCCAGCCATGTTCATTGATTAATGATTGAAGGCCAGCTGAGTTCATTGTCTGATCAGCTCCTCCCAAACCTTGTTTATATAAAACATCATTTAATAAATAACTTTTATAAACTCTAGTGATGGTCATTAATTATTAATTAATCATTAGCTACTGGTTTGCAAATATATCATTATGTTGTGACTTTACTTGTTGAGGCACATCATTATTAACTCATTATTTAGTAATAGTATTAATTAACACACTACTAATGCTGTAATTAATAATATATTAATGCTATATTAGTTTACCTGTATTATCTGGAAGTTGAAATATAAGGCTTTTGCTCATTGTGGTAATTAACAAATTAATTAACACACTTAGTTCATAAAAGAAGTGATGATGGAATTAATCCACAATTACATATTTAATTAATAACAATTCATATATGAACTAATATATTAATCAGACAGACTCTTCATTAGTTGCTAATGAGGTATTCATTCATGAATAGCTAATGAATAGCTTAGATAATCATTATAATACATTAATTCAGTATTATCTGTGCATTAGTTAAGCATGAATTCAAGATTATTAGTGTACCCTTATTCTAAAGTGTTACCGATTCATCTTCATTTAAAGGGATGTCTGAGTCAGAACAGACCATGAAGGGGACATCTCAGATTAAGATCCTCAACGCCAAAGAGATTGAAGGCATGAGAGTCGTCTGCAAGGTAAACGCATTCATAACCCCTAAATAATAAAAGTATCATTAGTGCAGAAAAGAAACCTATAGACCTACATTAGTTATTACACATTATATACAATTTCTGTCAAGAAACACAGAAGGCTCTCTGCCAATTTTATGGAAATGTTCTGGGATCAGAGTACCATGTGAATAGGTTTTACACAGATTAATAATGGATCATGGGTGACAGACTAAATGATTGCCTGTGATTTCTTATTGATTCCTGTTACGCTACATTTTGACAGTAAACTAATTTGAAAAATAAGAACAGAAATACCCTGCAAACACAAACCATTTGTAAAAGACTGAAGTACCCGGGTTTGAAAGTGAATGTGGATTTAGAAAGCATTTAATATTTTCTTCAGCCTCAAATAACGCAGCTTTTCATGTTAGATATTGTTTTCGAAAACATTGATGTAGTAATCTAGCAGTATTTATTTTCCCATCATAGTTTTGTCAACTCTAGTTTTCATAAGTGTTTTGTTATATACTAGGGAAGTGGCGATAATTAACCCTTAAGAGTTCCTATGGAACTTTTGTGCCATTTTGATTTTTAAACCATCTTGAATGTGATGATTGAATATTGCCCAAACTTGCCAAAGGTTAATCATTTTTGATACATTTTAGAATTTTGGTTTCAGTTTTTTAAATTAGCTTAAAAAAACCGACTAATGTGTTCCTAAGGAAAAAAAATGCCCCATTGAAAACCATTATAACTACCATTTTTGGGCCCCCATTTATCTTAACATAAACAAATACATACCTTTATGTCAATATATCATTTTGAACTACTGGCCTTGAAGTTTTAATTTTTATACTTGTCCACCAGGTGGCGCTACTTTTTACCAGTTCATGCATTCATCAAAATGTCACAATTTTTGTGGTTTTCTGCGAACCGCATAGCTGCTGAAAAGATAAACCTTTAATGTTGAAAATTGGTGTGTGTGTAAAAAAAGTGTGTCTGAGTGGTAAGGGGGTGGGGTGATGTCGGGGTGAGGTCGGTGTTGAGTGGGGCAAGGGGGCATATTCAACATATCCAAATTCTTCTCTCTTTGAAGGGCACATTCTGCGTTATAAACTAATTCAGTAATAAAAACGATGAGAGGCCAGAACCAAAACAAAATCAATGTTCATTTTGTTTCTCGCTCATGTTGTTTATGCAAGTACACTGCTATAAGTATGAACAGTATAGCAGAAGTAGTGAAAATGGCAAGGCATTACAGCACACACAAGGCTCCTGAAATAATCATGCACTTCAAGAGCGCGGATGTCTCCTCATCTTCCTCAGAGGATTCTGCGGTCGACACAGAGGCCTCAGAGGTAGAAGTAGACCAGCTGGAGTCTTATTCATTAGAGGGATCTTCAGAAGACTTGTCACAAGGTGGTAGAGTAGATTGTCACAAGAGCGAAGAGTAGATGGATGAAGTGGCGGCAGGATGGATGTCAAATATTGAAAAATCTTCTGGTCTCCCACAAACATGGAGACGCTCCGCTACTTCCCAGCAGCCAGAGATTTGATCCCAGAGCTCACAAACTATGCCACTGCCCGAATCAGTGCCCCGACTTCAAGCTTTTTATTGATGCTGATGCATGAAATCCTGCAGCATATTGAGCCCATGACAAACCTACATGGGAGACATTCACAGACTGGAGAGATCTTGAGACAGAGAAACTGCCGGCTAATGTGGGGCTGCTCATTCTGACCGGTGTTTACATATAAAAAATGAATCAGTCCTTAGTCTCTGGAGTGAGAAATCAGGACAGGTGACTATCTGGGCTACGGTGTCCCACAAAAGGTTTCACGACATCAGGCGAACACTGTGGTTCGATTAATGTTAACATATTGGCATTTAAAGGGTTAAAATTTCCACAAATTTAATTAATATTTGACATGTATGTTTCAGGAAGAAGTAGTGTTAAAAGATTTAATAGTTTAAAGTGGAAAAAATATTGACATACGATATTTTTAGAGCAATTTTTAGGAAGGTGTCATTTTGTGGCCTTAGGAACACTTAAGGAAGTTTTTTATAAAATCTGACCTTGTTCAAAAAATAACAATGCATGAAAATCAATGTTGCTACCAATCTTTGACCCATCTCGGGGTATAATAATAATAATAATCACATGGTGGTTCAAATGTGTTTTTTGGAAAATATTTAGTTTTTTTGTTTTTTCTGTTAAAGCCCCACTGTGTAGGATCTACTCCCATCTAGCGGTAAAACTCTATATGACAACCAACTGATTATTAGTTTCTGCCCCCCCCCCCCATTCGGAACGTGTTTTAACTAGTACGGTGGCCCTGTCATTAACATGGCTTCCAGTAGCTAAAGCAAAAGCAATGAAAAAAAAAATTTCTCTTTGACTGAATTATATTAGAGGGGAGAACAGATACACGTGTGTCAGCGCCTCGTTTCGTGTTACAGCGTGTCACAGAGCGAGTTCATTTATTTTGTTTCATATTATAACGTTAAATGTTTTTGTGCATTTAAAGAAGAGAGAGAGAGACATTTTGTAATGTTTATATTATGTCAGCAATAAATATAATTTGTTAAAGCGTAACTAAACCCCTGGTCAGAGCCTGACTCCGCCCACTGGCAATATTTGAAAAATTCAAGAAAAGTGGGCAGATCCCAACGGAGATAGAGGGGACGAACTAAGCTCGTACCAAGTGTGTGGTGAGATCGTGACAAGGGCGTGGTGAGCTTGAATCTGCTTACGTCACAAGTCATTTTTTGGACTCAACATCCAATAGGAAAATTCAACTGCAGTAGCCACCGTTCAACCTGAAGAGGGCAGCACTCAGACGTTTTTACACCATATATTGCAGTATTGAAACACTTTATATCCAAATGTCAAAAAACTTAATAAAATCAATGAACAGCACTAATAAAGCATCATTCTTACAGATCATTAACTAAAAAAAGTTGGTTTAGGGTTTAGTTACTCTTTAATAGGCTAAATATGAACATTTTGTTACAATGATTGACACTGTATAAATGATTAATGAGGTGTAAACTGGATTCAGTTCAGATTTATTGAGTTAAGTGGCTAATGTTTATGTACTATGAATGTTTCTGTGTTTTGTCTATATTACAGAATAGCATCCAAAAGCCACTACCGTTGTTTATAGGGGTATATTTTATACAGGGCTATTTTTGTGTGTTTTCATTTATTTTCTCTGTTGATTTGGGATCTTTATAATCTTGAGAAGGAAATGTGATTTAAGGAGAAATGTGTATTAACCATATCTAATCAGCCGAATTTTACCCAAAGGGAGTGGTCAATAGTTAAGCTACTGTTTTATTTGTTTTATTTATTTTTCTTTAAACTGAATAGGCCATTGTAACGAAATATTTACAGTGTATTTGGAGCTTGTGTTAATTTGATCTCTATTTATATTTCTTGTAAACTTGGTTTATTATAATATACTACACAGGGGAAAATTTCACAGTCATTTAATGCTGTGTTTTCTCTTAACTCAGTCGGAAATAAAGAACCCCTGTTAGATGTATGGCTGTGCTGGAGTCTTTGTCATAGTGTGAAGGTTTACACGGCCACAAAAACAAACAGGCATATAAAGGGTTAAAATTTCCACAAATTTTATTCATATTTGATATGTATGTTTCAGGCAGAAGTAGTTCTAAAAGACTGCATCATTTAAAATGAAAAAAATATTGACGTATGATATTTTTAGAGCAGTTTTTGTGAAGGTGTCATTTTGTGGCCTTAGGAACATTTAAGGAAGTTTTTTAAAGGAACTCTTGAGGGTTAAGCAATATCGCTCGAGTAGGAGTGTGATATAGCTCTATATCATCATCACGGCTGTGATTAGGCCAGAGGCAATCACAGCCGTGATGATATAGAACTATATCACACGACTCCGAGAGCGATATTGCTTTTATACAACAGTTCGAGGGCACACGTTTGAAAAAAGAAAACCAGAAAACAACAACAGAGTTCTTTTAAAAGCCTCTTTGTTTGGGAACTACTTTCTTCCGCCACGGATTTGAGGGCAGCCAGAATGACAGGTAACACTTTCGGCTGCTTGGAACCTCATAATAACTCAATGGACTGAATAGCCGTTTCTTTATATTACCGTTTCTTGGTCACAAAGTGTAGTTTTAAGATTAGTTCAGTCGAGAATATATATGTATTATATTCAAATCTGCTGTCGATTAGTAAAGATAGTGCCTGTTTGAACGTTTGCTTAGTAAGATTCGGTGCGGATGTCACACGGTGACGATCTTTTCGGGGGCGGAACCAAAAATAGGAGAGGTTGGTTCCGCCCAGACGGAAGAGTAGAAACACCGGAACTTCTGGTAAACGCCGCGGGATGAAGTCAAGCCGATTAAACACAGGTGTGTCTTATTAAACATAGCGGCTGGGGATTGGAGGATGCGAAGGAAGAGAGGAGTATAAAGGACCGTCTCAAACACAGAGTGTTGTTGTTGTTGCTGGTTTGATTCGTTCGTTGTTGCAGTTCAGGCTGAGCTGTAGTGGCTGTGTGGTGACAAACAAACCGTTGCGGTGTCGAAGAGGAAGGACCTGGGCACAATCTCGCTGGGAAACGGCAAGAGTTGTCGTAACTAGAAACAAAACAGAAGGAGAAGCAGAGTCAGAGTTTGAGTAACCACCTTATACGAAGAATTCAGTAACTAACGGATCTATCGGGTATTATTGTCGTAAGGAAGGACGACTCACTGTGTGTGCTGCTGGATTAGCTTACCTGTGTGCAGGAAAAGTAGGAGCAGCGGAAGAAATTGTACAGCAACTGTGAGTATGCAGTATTTGATTAACCATACTGTGTAGTGACTCGTTCAAACCTGTGTTGTGGGTCTCCAGTAAAGGGAGTGACGGCCCTGCCACAGAGCAGAGTGGGGGGAGAGCCGGAGAGAGGCGATATTGGGGCTGTTGCAGCGACGTGTACGTTACTGACCCACATTTGACAAACGCCAAACGGGCTCCGGTGAAGTCCCAGGAAGACGGGGCGGCGACCTAAACGTTCACATCGAGTGCTGTGGGTGAGTCTGTGTTTTGCTGTGAGAATACACTTTGAAGTGGTGCAGTGTGGTGCTGTGTTTGTATTGTCAGTAGCCCCCTGCCTTTACCAACCTTCGCCGTGGGAGAACGCCAGGCTGTGGGAACCAGTTATTTCAAACCTTTGTATATGCTGTGTTTGTGCCCCTGGATTGGAACACCAAGTGTAGTACCCTGTTGTGGCCATCCTTTGAACCTGTCCTGGCTCGGTGGAGTGGTGGTGAAGGACGTCGACTGCTCGAGACTGTTGTGAGTAAAACAAAAATCAATACGTACTTTGTGTGTATACAGAACGTCTACTGCTGAAAGAAAGGGTGGCGTAGATCGAATCTCACCTGTCCCGAAGTCTCTTCAAAGGTGCGCCCCTGTCCGGTTCTCTGTAGTTGAGGTGAAGGAGAGGAGAGGGCAGCGCTCGGCTTGGTGTGACGGTGTTAGATTTTCCCCCTTGCAGTGCCAGCGGCCTCTGAAAAAGGTTGTCCCACGACGCCTCGCCATCCTTCAGTCTCGAGGTACCTGTCAATCCATGAGATTGCAGCCACTGTAAGTCCACCATTCCCGAGCAGTAAATTGCTGTTATGAATTGCCTGTTGATCGACCACGAGTTATTACCATTGAAGTAGCGTGGAGAAAGAGATTGTAGTCATACGTCCTCTGTTTTGATTGTGAGATGCGCTGCCAGGGAGATCAGTGAATGCCCAGTGGTTGTTAACCGATTTTCTGTGCCCCAGCGACAGCCTGTAAGGAGAGAAAACCCGAAAACCATACCTGAGAAGTACTTACTGTACGTCGTTACGAACCGAAGAGGTGAGAGTGAATGTCCAGTGTTGTTAACTGACCTTTTGTGCTCCAGCCTGTAAGAAGAGGAAACCCAAATACCTTACCTGAGAAGTACTTACTGTACGTCGTCACGAACCGAAGAGGTGAGAGTGAATGTCCAGTGTTGTTAACTGACCTTCTGTGCCCCAGCTACAGCCTGTAAGGAGAGGAAACCCGAAAACCTTACCTGAGAAGTACTTACTGTACGTCGTCACAAACCAAAGAGGTGAGAGTGAATGTCCAGTGTTGTTAACTGATTTTCTGTCCCCCAGCCCCAGCCTCAATAAGAAGAGGAAACCCAAATACCTTACCGAGCAATACTTATCCTGGCAGCCTGTAAGAAGAGAAAACCTGAATACCTTACCTGGAGATAACCACTTGATACCACTCCAGCACAGCGTAAAGGAAAACACCAGTCGTCATCAGGGAGAGACACTGTAAGGGATCTCAGGTTTCGGAAGGAGAACAAAACTGCAATCGTTCCCCGGTTTCGGACACAATAGGTCTGAGAGCGTTGCTAGAGTACGAATATATTGTATAGAAATATGGAGCGTTTAAGTATTAACACTAAATCAAAACTAAACAACAGATTTGTAAATGAAAAGGTTTAATTACAGTACTGACTTAAAGTTACAGTTGAAATGGTTACACTATTAATGCATGAAATGGTAAATAATACAAACAATTGACCGTTTCCAATGTATGTGAGATATTACCTGATAAGATAGAGAACAGAGAAAGAAAGTTTAGAAGAAAGAGATTCACACTTGAGAACTGAAATCTAGGCCTAAAGGCCTGAACCCCAGAACTTAGGTGAAGAAAGAAAGGAAAGGGGAAAAGGCCAATGCAAAGGCAAAAGCTAAAATGCAAAGGCCCAGAGCTCATAAAAACAGTGACCTTTATTCTCTCTCTTGACCATGTGACTAAACCTAACTTGATACATTCAAATTGACCAATCAGAAGATCACCTTTAACCCCCACTGTACTTGACCAAACCCAACATAATACATTCAAACTGACCAATCAGAAGATCACCTTTAACCCCCACTGTATTGGATAAACAGCTGTGACAATAGTCTTTGATCAGCACAGGGGGTTGTGCCAAGTTGTGACCAAGGAATAAGTTCCTTCAATTTTAATCTTACAACACGTAGGTAGAGAGAAGTATCAAACCAGCACTTACCTTATTGTTTTAATCTGCCTCCAGGAGGAAAAGGAGGGCGCCACGGGATCAACAGGACAAGGTGGAGGAGCCTTACCTGCACACCCCCGCAGTGTCCTGGACCCCGGACACTTGGCCCTCCCCTCCCCCCCCTCTCTTTGTGTCACGGCCCACCTGGAGGGCAGAACAATAGGCCTTAGTTTTAATCTTTTCCCCCTTTCCATTCCCATACCCTATTTTTAAATAAATTAAATAAACTTATATTTTTTATATTTACGTGCACTTGTGTTGTCTGGTCATTGGGTTGGCTTCGGGACCTCCTCGAGGTGGAAACTAGAAAGGGGCGTGGCTTGTTTACATTAGTGGCCAGCCCCGACCTGTGACACGTATGAGAACCAGAGCATGAGCGGACGTCAGTGTTCACTTGCCCCGCTGACCACCGCCCTCTCTGGGCTACATCTCTGACAGGGATTCCCTGGCTCTGGTGTTGGCCTTGTCTGTGTTTGATGGTCAAAAACGGGAGATCAAATCAACAGTATTTGGTGTCATGATGAAACTATTACTTGTTTTCTTATTCATATTTAGTGTCTTTTGTGTTGTTATTGTTTTGGCGCCAGATAAAATTTAATAAAACTATACTTATATAATGTTACTATTGCTTTCCCATTTAATCTTAACGCAACACGAGCACTCGATTATTATTAGACTTTGTTCTTTTCAGTACTATATAAAACAGTTTTTTATAAGTGTCAGAGATGTTTTTGCATGCTGTTAAAATATACCAGTGGCGATATCTCATAACGTGTTTTAATAGTCACGTCACGATAAAATAAATGATTAATGTCCACATTTAACAGCAGCGGTGCTTACCTGCAGTTCCACAGTGTTTTCGTGTTCTGAGAAGAGATATCGCTCCAGAAAAAATTAGTGTTTACATTCCTCTTTCCAAGTGTTAATCGTCCACACGATGTGACAAGAGATTACTCCCATTAAGTTTAACGTAACATCCAAGAGCGCTGATCTTTGACGGAATAATCGCTTCCGATTGGGATTCACAGACTGATTTACAAGCTAGTGAACTAATGAGACACACGGAGAGTGTTTAAAAACAGCGCGTCTGTGTTTGTTCGTGTGTGCGTGCAGTTTTTCCATTCAGAGATGAGCCTGTTTAAAGGACCTCCATTCACTAGGTGGCGGAATGATTACGAAAGGTGAAGCTGTTACTGTGAACCAGAAAGAACTGTTGTATAAATGCCGATATACACTAATAAACGTTGCCGATAACTATCATAAATCACACAGCCGATATTATGCACAGCTTTCATGTACTACGACTTTTAATCATTAAGTCCTTATCGATCTGAAATCACTTTTAGTTTGAGTCGTTTATAACATTTGAAAAAGCAAAACTTGTCAAACATAATCATTATGCATATTCTTTATTATCATAAAAATAGCTAAAAAGGCTTGAAGAGCAGCAATATAAATAATACGCTTAAAAATATATATGCTTAAGCCAGTTCCTGGAGCTGCATCATAGACAGTAAAAGAAAGGGCTGCATGTGTCATAGATATGTATAAAGGCTAGATGGCTCAAGGCGGAGTCAGCTGTGTCGTCACTTGGCGGCCATCTTAGGTCAGTGCTGCCATAGTGCTGCTCCCTGCTGCTGTGGACGGAAGGTGAGAGACCTACGCACCCTCAAGTGCTCGAAAATTGGGGACTTCTTGACGGATTTACAAACGGTTTGGTGTATTACAAACCTTATTAACGTGGCTATGATTTGTGCTGATGCCGATGTTTCGATGTATAATTTTTCACAAGTATGCAGTTAAATAGCCGCATCCCTGACATTTATGACACACCAAGCCGTTTGAAAATCGGTTGAAAATTGAGCAAAATATAGTTATTTCAGCACTACATGCACAATAGACTTTAATGTTATAACTGGACGAGCGGTCCTGTCCTAAGATGGCCGCCGTGTGACGTCGTCGGGTCCCATTGGCTCTCAGCGCCGGTAAGCCATCTAGCCTTTATACATATCTATTGCTGCGTCCGAAACCGCCTACTACATACTATATAGTACGCGAAAAGCAGTAGGCGAGGCGAGTAGTATGTCCGAATACATAGTATTCGAAAAACAGTATGCGAAAAGTACCCGGATGACCTACTACTTCCGGTTAGATTTTGCTTCGCTATCCCATGATGCCCCGGACGAGGAGTTATCCAACGAAGAAGAAGAGGCACGCGGCTGTTGTAGCGCTGAAATAACATGACGTGATGACGACTTATGTCACGTGATGTAGCAACATGGCGGATGTAGTACGTCCGAATCTCATTCATACTACCAGGATTCATACTATACAGTACCTACTGTTTTAATGCCAAGTAAGTAGGTACTTCATCTAATTCAGTACCTACTATACAGTATGCGGTTTCGGACGCAGCCTATGGCATGTGTAATCGGTTTTCTTCTGCGGCCCATATTGAGTTTTTGCACGAGAGTGCCCTCTGGCTTTCGGATGTATATGTAAATGTAATATAGGCAGGTGTGTTTAACAAGTTAACAATAAACTTTATTATCCAAAATGATATAAGTGCACAAAACAGTAAACTTCACTTACTGTATAATAAAAAAAAACATTAAAACACAAACAGAACAAAATACATATATCTTGAATCATTGTCAGTTTTGACGAGAAAAATGTTATATTGGGCTTATTTTGAAAATGGAAACGTATAAAGTCATTGTTTATTAGCTTTACAGTAAGTTATGTACTTCACAAATTAACGTTAATTAGAAACTTACCATTAAGACGACAATGCTTGACTGACAACATGATTGTAGGTCGGTTTAAACGTGTCAGTTCTCTCTCGATTGTGGACAAAACTCGCAAGTGGACAAAAGAGACTGATTAAAAACACTACGTGTAAACGGGAATGTGTCTCTCATCCACTTATAATCCAATCGACCAAAGCGCGTCTTTATCAGGTGTAAAAATGTTGAGAAGTCAACACGCGACAGCCGCCACCAACTGAGAGACTGACTGAAGTGAAGGGGGATCAGCTGGTGTCACTACAGTGAGTGACCTGGGTCGCCATTAGCAACCAATAGGGTGCACTCTGCTGGACAAATTTAATTTGCAGCATTTGTTCTGTAAGAAACTTTCATATCAGCTGCATATCTGTGGCTTATACGCTGATACAGATATATCTGCGACATGCTCATATCCGCCGATAAAATCGTCAAAACGATAAATCGGTCGGGTTCTAGCAAGCATCATCGACCGATTTATTTGGTGCATCTCTATTAAAACAATTATTACAACAATGGTGCCACTCATGCCTTGACATCAAGTACTTGTTTTTCAGACCTATCCAGTACTCAAAATTAAAAATGTACAAAAGTGCCCATCCCTGTTGTTTTGCTTCTCTATGCATCCATTTTATCTTAGCACATATTTATTGAATGAGAAGCCAGAAAAAGTCCTGGTTACACAATCGCCGTGGATATCAATCAGGTTTAGTGATGTGTTGTTTTTGTTTAGGAAAGGTTTAGTTTAGATCATGGAGTTGATTAGTCATGAACATAAAAATCCTATACATCAACTGACAGTGATAGTTTCAGATTTGCTAGATTTTTTGGCAGAGATTGTTATTACCTTCTTGCTGAGAGGCGTGACAGTGTTCATCTGATCTGATTTTGAAAACGTGAATACATTTACAACTGAAAATCAAAAGAAAAATCTGATGTGTGATGCAAATAGAGAGTCACATGACAGTTTTAGATGTTTTATGTCTTTTTGTCTTGTCAAGCTGGCTCGAGAAGTGCTGGATATCCTGCCATGATGATGAAATCTGGAATGACAACAAAGGAGATCGACCATGCTGTGCATTTAGTACATCTTGTATCCATGTTTATTTCTCTTTAAATATTAAATACAAGTGTTACACACAAAGTGTAAATAACGTTTGAAAATTCAGGCAGATTAAAAATTGTGCACTTAATTTTATTGTTTGTTTTACTATACTTGTTTCCTTCTGAAAGCTTATCAGTCAGTTTGCTTAAATATAATTTTTGACTGTTCTGTTTACTGGTTAAGGCCTGTACAGCTAGGAATTGTTACCCATCACCTCTGAACTACTACAACTTTACAAAAGCCGTTTCTCAATACCAAGTACGCCAAACTCGGACTTGTGTCCTTCGTAGTTCGAACTTGCAAGTTCAGACTCGGAACAACGAACTCCTGACGCGAAATGCATTCTGGGAAACTTCGCTGTCATAAGTCCACACAAGTCTCCTCTGATGCATCCTCGATAAAAATGGGCAGATCAAGAACACATCCGGGGATTTTATGTGAACTTGGGCTTGATGCAAACTTTGAATTGGAACAGTACTTGGGCCGCGACTGATGACGTTTCACAAGTCCACAAGAACGCAAGTACAGACAAGAACGCATATTGAGAAACGGATAAAGTAAAAAAAAAAGAAACGGATAAAGTCTTGCTGCACCTCCGTCAATGAAGTCATCTGTCATGGAATACCTGACCGCCGCCCCCTACAGGATGGGGACATACTTAACAGTATGTATGAGCATATATGCAGATTTCACTTTTTTACAGAATGTTTTGTGTTTTTAAGTATTGTGTTTAAGTAAGAGATATACACATTCACTGACTTGAATCAATAAAATAAAAATTTTTAGACTTTCCACGTCACACAGACATTACAAGCAGTAATAAACATTAAAGGTAAGATAATTGCAGTAAAATGTCCAAAAACCACTAGGCCAGTGTTATATATTTTGTCCAGCTGATTACTATCAATATTTGTAATGTTTTCAATTACTTGTAAATCGTGAGAAAATTTCCATTCAAAGCATTGACACGGGGCAGTGCAGTCTCCTGTCAATGACGATAATATCCATGTGACCCTTTGTCACCGCCTTTACTGACATAAAAAACACATGACAACAGTGGTCGCAGTGTTGCCAACTTGGCAACTTTGTCGCTAGATTTAGCGATTTTTCAGACCCCCTTGGCGTCTTCTTTTTTAAAAAGCGACTAGCGACAAATCTAGCGACTTTTTCTGGCATTGTTGGAGACTTTTGGAGACTTTGACGTGGAAGCACATGTCGTTTACTCTTCTCAACAAGCAGCTGCACCCCCATCCTAAAGCACTTACAGGCGGGCTAGTCCTTGCGCAGCAGACCAGTTCTCTAACCAGCTGCATACAGTCAGGGCAGGAGATGTGGTTAAACTCTATGTGTTCAGACGGCATAATCGTGCATGCGGGAAGCCGGAGCTGACTGATCCCGCGATGACTTAGGGGCTGTCCACACGGAGACGCGAATCACTGTATACGCATACATTTGTTATCGTATTGGCGTTTCATCCACACGGATCCGGCGATTTCAGAGAGTGAAACCGCTATTTTTTGAAACCTGGTCCTAAAGTGGATAAATCTGAAACCGACACCCTTGCGGTTTCGTCTGTACAGCCAATCCGTATATTTTGTGAAGCGAAAACGTCATCACATCACGTGTCGGAAGCGTCACATGTAACAGCAACAACAATAACGGCGTACTATGTGATTGTGTTCGTGCTACAGAAGCAACTAAAGCCTACTAGCTTTATTACAGCAAAATCTATTGCTTCTATGCAATTGTGGTGACCAACAAGCGATCATCGACAGCACCATACGTTGGTTATGCGCATGCTCAAAGTCTTCTTCTCCGTGTATAGTGTATATCTGTAGCAGAATTACAGCGCCCCATACTGGTCCGGCATATATACTACACCGGTTTCAGTCGGTTTCAGTGGTTTCGTGTTTACGGATTATTTTTTTAGAGCAAGGAAAAAAAATGATCGGATAGGGAATGCACCGGCTTCGTGTGGATATAGCCTTACATTTGTGGCAGGGTGTAAATGTAAAATGATCTTTGAATAAAAAAAAATTTAATGTATTTGAGTGAGCTGAGCAGCAGCAAATTCAGAACAGACAAACTGTTATGGAGCTAATCAACGCGTTAATGAGCTATGTAGCCAAAGTTTTTCATCATATATCAGCGTATCCTCATATGTTTTGAAACTGGACTGTTTGGACATTTAAATATAAACATACACACATTTCATTTTATAAGAACAGAAGCCGATAAACGAACGAGAAAGTTTTTTAGGCATTCATGTGTATTAAAATTAAATTTGTGAAAGTTCAGAGAGAAAGAGAAACGGGCTACACGCTTATGGACTTATGGTTTAAGTTACTCTTTACCATCTGCCGCTGGTTGTGTCAGCAAAGACAGCTCCCGTAAGCATACGGGCCAACCAAACGACCCAAGAAGATTTTGGAACAAAACGAGAGAAAGAATGAGGATCAATTTGGTGTTGCATCTGGATAGAGAGAGCTTCGCAACGACATTAAACTAGACAGAGATTCTGATCCTGCTTGTGTTTTACGCGATGGGTGAGTTGTTTTGATTCGTAACCCTTCAAAAACGTATGCTATTATATTGATTACAAGATTAGTGTGTAGATTGTAATCAGCGCGTCTTCCCGCGGACATTATGCACATCAAGAGGTATTGTACAGCAATATAAATGGACACTTCACAATAAGATTTGTACTGTCAATACATTATGTGAAAAATCATTGTAGATTGTTAACCATCGAATTTGGACTAATACTGTAACATCTATGACTAACAATTTCGTTTTGAACATCACACATATAAACTTACATAATGAAATAAACTATGTCATCAAACGCAACATTTATAAGACTTGATTACCTTATCCATCAACGTGATTTCTCGTTCGCGTCTGATTGATGGCCATCAGCGGTTGAGTTAAAGACTACAAATCCCATAATTCCACCCTGCTTGAGAGCATCATTAAACAACGTCATTGTTATTGATTTGATCTGGCGCCATCTAGCGGCGCAGATAATACAAATTGCATCTTTAATAACTATTTTGTTTTTAAAAATATATGTGCCTTGTAGTAATGCAATAAACTGTGGTTATTAATGCGGATGTTTAATAAAAATCTTCCACTGTAGCTCTTGGATTAAATATGGCATATGTAGGCACCAGGACTCACATATCATGTTCATGGATGATGTAATGAACTAACGTTTTATAACCATTACTTTATAATGTGACCCCCACATTGTGGCTTGATAGAAGCAACAACAGATTGGCGTGCTAAATCCAAGTCTGCATTCAGCGCTGTGCAGTTTGATCGGCTTTTGCAGTGCCGCATGATTTCAAACAGACAGGATTAACTGGACCCTATGAACAGAGGGGTGTAATGCCGGTTAAATTTTCTGAAGTTAAACATTGTTGAGAACATTTGGTATAATGTAAGTACATGTGAACCAAATTTTTAACATTGTGATAGTGATTTTAATGCAAAAATATTCCCTTTAATGTTAACCCTGATGCAGCATGAAATCTGTGTGCCCCATATTTAAACTTAATTATTGATGCATACAGTTCACAGTAATAGATTCACAGAAATGTTTCGACCTCCCAACTCTACAGCGAACTAAAAGTTACGTTTCACACGTAAAAATAAAATAAAACCTAAACTCAAACTTTTCACTTTTGCCAATACCCTCTCTCGCTTACAAAAGAAATTGGGTGCTGCACAAATCAAGTAGGAATATAGACCTTTGCTTGATAGTATACTTCATAGGCAGAGACGTGCAAACACCAGCATTCACACTGTGAAAATAAATCACTTGCTCAATCATATATCATTTTCCCTTGCAGTTGATATAACAGTTTACCACAATGGTTACCATGGAGATCTGAACGAAACCTTTTTTGTCGGTGATGTGGATGAGGGAGCCAAGAGATTGGTGCAGACCACATATGAATGTCTTATGCAAGCCATCGACTCTGGTGAGAATTAAAGCCCATGCAAACAAACACTGCATATTTCATCAAGACAGTTATATTGTCTCTGCATTGTCCCTTGGTACATGAATTTTACATTGCATTTGAGCTAGGAAGTATAGCGTACAGTGAGCTCATGTAATGTTAACTACATCAATGACCTTTAGAGGGCAGAGTGTCACAGTGGGATGTCTGTCTTGCGCTTGATCTAAGGATGCTTGTTGCTTTTATGTGTAGTGAAGCCTGGTATCCGCTATCGTGAATTGGGGAACATCATTCAAAAACATGCCCAGGCTAATGGTTTCTCAGTGGTACAGAGTTACTGTGGGCATGGCATCCACAAACTGTTTTACACTGCACCCAACGTACCGCACTCCGTTGCCTTGAGGAAACAGCCGTGCTCACTTCCTGTCCCAAATGTAGGGGTTGAATCCCCCCAATATTATGTAGCCTGCAGACCCCCACCCAGAGACCCGCATTCTCAGACCCCTCGTTTTTTGAGACAGCGCCCCCTGCTGTTTTGAAGATCGTATAACACCCTTATCCAAATGGCATTGAAAACAATGCAATTACGGTCTCGTTTTATTTAAAGTCATCCAAATAAATATTTGCGTTTCCTGCTTAATGCATGTGCCAAAAAAACTCATTGGCCCTCATTTATCATTCTTGCGTAAAAACGGGCGTTGGCGTAAGATTATGCTTACACTCCTTTCACCGCCTGATTTATGAAATTGTGCGTACCTTTGATATTCAAACTCCAATGAGTATGATTCCCTTAATAAAATTGACGATACTCCAGTTTCTTCAAATGTTTATCCGGTCTCGAAAAAATAGGAGAATGCGGGTCTCTGGGTGGGGTCTTAGCTGCAGTTTATGAAGTTCTACCAGCATTCGTAAGTTCAACTTAAATCAGTTGTGACTTGTCAGTGAGAACACATAGTGGTGAATATTAGCTTTTATTCAATAGTTTGCTCTGTAAAGGGGATGAGCCCACTGCAGTTGTCCTTGGTAACTGAAAAGATGATTTTTTTTGTTTGTCTTTGGCGATTAAATCCAACATAAAGAGAAGTGCAGAAGACTGAAAAGCAGTTGTAAGCCTTGTGTCTTTGATGCTCTGTCTGTTTGATGCATCTCATGAAATCAGATTCAGTGTTTCAGTATTCAAGCTGAATAAAAGTATATTTTCTCCTTTATTTTGGCCTCTATTTTAAAGACGTTAAAAGAATAATGAAATATTGCATGCAATTATTGCAAAACAATTATGAAAATTGTATTAATTCATTTGATATAAATTGCTCTAAGATAGATTTTAAAGAGCACATATTATGCCCATTTTTACAAGATGTAATAAAAGTCTCAGATGTTAGAATGTGTCTGTGAAGTGGCCATGGGCGGAGTCTTGTTTGTGTGACATCACGTTAACAAAAGAATCTAAACAGCATATCTAATGAGACCAAATGCTTTAGTTTTGTAGGGATTAAAAAAGCAGAGGGTACATTTTTAATTGTATGCTGGTTGTTTTCACACACTGCCAACACACATTTATGTTCAAACACCTTGATTTTGCATAATATGTGCCCTTTATGGTTATAAAATGCTAAAATCAACGCAACAAATAATCTAAACAAATAATCTAATGCACACCTCTGCTCGACTTTATAGGCAATAAAAATGCTTATAGAAACAAGCTGCTGCCATTTTCACCATTGATTGTCAAAACCTGTGAAATGGATGTAAACATGGTAAAATGTAATAAACGGATATGATTATTACACTGGTTGCTGAAAGTATAATCAGATTAGTCAGAACATTTAATTATGCTTTAAATAGGAGTTTTGTTCACCAAATTGAGTGTGAGGTTTTTGGTACTATTCAGTATGTGTTTGAAATGAGTGTTTTCAGGAATGTGGGTCATAATAAAAATTGTAGGCAATTCCGACAATAGTAGCTAAAATGTTTCTGCATTTACCCAAGAGGCTTCATATTTTGAATTATTGTTGAATTACTACTGCCTCACGCTGGCACATCATTTAATTCTTACTGTGCAACATCTTGAATTTAAGATTTATGTCTTTACTTCTATGGGGATTAATCCAGGAAGAGCCTTGGTTATAGTAGGATATTTAAGTATTTTTTAACAAACATACCTTAACAAGGTGTGCATTTTGGGACAAAATGGCACTGATAAAATGTTAAGATATTTCAATACAAGTTGTATTTAAATTAAGGCATAACAAAACATGCATTTTAATCTGGGACTATAATAAACCCTGTCCGGGAAACCGCCCCTATCAGAAATAATTTTAAACTGCCTGCAAAAATCATTTGCCACTAATTTTTTTCCTTCAGTTTGTCTCTAAATCTTAAAACAAAGCAGAATTGTTGCTTAAAGACATAAGACTTTAGCTCAGATGGTTTCTGCATTTCACAGGACTGAATGGAGAAACAGAGACAGACAGATATTACAACCTCATTTAATGCCAAATACCATAAAGTATTTAGTGTGTTTTTACGAGTGTTTGGACATACTTGACAGACTGTGAACTAAAGCAGCAGGGTCGACCGAATCCCAACATTCCCATTATGGTTATGTAAGTAGGACACATGTTGAAAACTCTGGAGGAGTGAAATAAATCGACTTGACAGCATCATAAATTGATAACACAAAACCACATGAAATGATTTACATGCTTATTTTTATTTGCAAAAGATAACTTTTATTGTTAATGTTCATGCATTATAAAAGAGTATAATAGATTGATATAAACTTTGCTTGGTTATAATACAACTACATATAATGTTGTCTAAATGTGATGAAACTTCAAAGCGAGTGAAAGCACTTTATAAAGCAGTAAGCTAGACAATGCAGTTAACAATGCTATGCAATTAAAATGGATCCTTGAACCCTGTTGTTATACATTACAAACAGGGTGGAGGCAAGTAGCGACTGTTTAACTTTTGGAAGAAGATTGCCTTTTATTTTGATATATTCAGGATGGTTCGAATGCTGAAAAACAGAAATCAAATATGAGTTGTTTTTTACAGTTAAAGCAATACTCCAGCCAAATATCAAAATTACCCCACTCATCCTTAAGCAATCCAAGATACATGTGTCCATCATTTTTCAGAAGAACACATTTGGAGAACACATTGCTCTTCCATGCTTTATAATGCTAACTTACAGGGATCAGCCCTGCTAAAAAAAAAACAATAGACACCATCACAGAAATTCTATTGGTTTTTAATGGGAATTTTATTGGTTCTAATGGAATATTGCCCAAAACACACTACAGTGTGGTGGTTTTAATGGTAAAAGCTAATGGTTCCTATTGGTATTTTAATGGAAACCATTAGAATTTTCTGTAATGGTTTTATTTATTTTTTTTTAGCAGGAAGGAAAGAACTTTAAACTTTTAAAAAACTTTAAACCTGCAAATTGCAATTATCCTTCACAGAGGTAATCCACACGGCTCCAAAGGGTCAATAAAGGTCTTCTGCAGGCAGACAATGTGATTTTGTACGAAAAATATACATATTTAAAACTTAAACACTAATGACTAGCTTCCAGTAACAATGCCATCTTGGACTCACGCAAGTTTTAATGTAGTGAGCATTGGTTGTCATAGGTAAGCTGAGTCAAAAAAATTGTTACCAGAACATAGTTATTATAGTTGATAAAGTTTAAAATATAGATATTATTTCTTACAAAATCACATATATTACCCGCAAAAGAACTTTATTAAACTCCTGGATCCGTGTGAATATTTCTCTAAAGGATGGATGCACTTTTTTTGGGCTTCAAAGTCAGAAGATGTTCCCTGATCCCTGTTTTCTACCGTTATAAGCTTGGAAAAGCAAGGACATTACTAAAATAACTCCAAATGTGTTTGTCTGAAAGATGATCACATGCATCTCGGATTGCTTGAGAGTGAGTAAATTTTATCGCTGGTGTATCGCTTTAACAGTTTATTAATATATTATTAACAATGAAATCAAGATAACGTTTTAAAACTGTACCATTCTCCAGTCTTCATAAGGTTGATGGCATCATTGACCTTCTCCAGAGGCATGTTGTGGGTTATGAACTCATCAAGCATTATTTTGCCAGACATGTAGTCCTCAACAAGTTTTGGAACACACTCCTTGCTCTTAAAACCTAGAAAAAAATTCACAAAAATGATCAATCTTCCAGTTTCTTTGACAAGATCCTTGAAAGTCAGCTTGTGTACCTCCAAACAGAGAACCCTTCCAAGTTTTCCCAGATATGAGCTGAATTGGCCGTGCGGAAAAGTCTTTCACATCAGTCCATCCGACCAAAACACTCACACCCCAACCTTTAACACATGACTCCAGTGCACTCCTCTATAATTAAAGACTTGTTTGTTTACATTCAGAAAGATTAAAAGAACATTTAAATGCTTTAAAAATGAGTCCGAAAATGCACACTTTCTGTCTGTCAAAGCTTACCATTACTTCTGTGTTGCCTACACACTCAAGAGAGAAGTCCACTCCTCCATTGGTCATCTCTGCGAGCACCTCGCTGATAGGTTTATCGTATGATTTCGGATTCACAAAATCGGTGGCACCGAACACCTTTGCCTTCTTAAACTTCTCTTCGTTAATATCAACGGCAAAGATCCGAGAGGCTCCTGCATTTTTACAGCCCATGACTGCGGCAAGACCCACCGCACCCAGCCCGAAAACTGCACACACGGAGCCCGGTGTGACCTTATCAAGCAAACATAAACAACTTGATATCACCTTATCCTTCAGTGGCTCAAAAAGTTTTTCCACAATGAAAAATGTATGGATTTTATTGCATTATATATAAGAAACAAACAAACATCTTCACCAACAGAGATTTTATGGTGAGATTTTAACCCAATAAATGTAACATTTGGTTATATGATGCAAAGACATTCAGTATTTTAAGTGTCCAAATATTTTTTGGTGCCAGTGTAAATAGTTACTGTATGTCTTTCTACAGCATGTTTATGTACAAGTATACATACTGCAGCCGTATTGACAGCTGCTCCATAGCCGGTAGCGACGCCACAGGCGAGCAGACACACTCGATCGAGCGGAGCATCGTCGCGGATCTTTGTCACGGCAATCTGGTTCATGACAGTGTACTCGGAGAAGGTGCTGGTGCCCATGAACTGCAGGATAGGCTGACCACGGCAAGTGAAACGTGATGTCGAATCGGACATCACATCATAATGCTTGCTGGACCTGCCAGATAAACAAGCTTTAAGAAATAGTCCCCCCTTTTTCAAAAGTCCAAGTTTGCACCTAAAGAGTTCATATTAGTACCTCAGAGGTACATATGTATACATATCGGTTTCTTCTAGCGCATATTAGGACTTTTAAAGAGTACTGCCCCAGTGACAGCTTGGGACCATTTTTCTGACAGTGTTCGAAGGTTCCAGAAAACAAGACATCTCTTACGAAAATTAATCATGGTTTTACTACAGTTTAAACCAAAAAACAGGTAGTGTAATCAATACACACAAAAGTAATCAATACACACAAAAAAACATGGTTACTAGACTTTTACCACAATATAACCATGGTTAATTTTCGTAAGGGATGCTTTTTGTTTAGGTGTTTGTGTGTTTCTCACCAGTTACGATCACAGAGGTTTGTTTTTGGATATTTGCAGAACCTGCATTCTCCACACTGAGAGATGAAGAGCGGGATGACTTTATCACCTGTTTTTACCATCAGAATCCAAAGACACAAAGAAATCACATTTAGATCACATTTCCAGCACGTGAAACAACAATAAAACTGGTTTTATTTCATCACCTGGTTTAAAATCAGTGACTCCAGGTCCCACACTCTCCACCACACCGGCCCCTTCGTGACCCAGAACAGCGGGGAATCCTTTTATCTGCTGACTCTCAAACAGGTGATAAAGATCGGTGTGACACACACCTGTAGCTATAACCTACAGAACAGCAAAATCTTTGTTAACCTGTGACTTCATGGCACCAAATGCTTTAAAAGGGGGTTTGTGAAAACGTTTCCCACCTTAATACGTATTTCTCCCTCCTGCGGTGGTGCCACCTCTATTTCCTCCATCACCAGGGGAGCATTGGGCTTCCAGGCAACAGCAGCCTTACATTTAATCACCTAAAGCACACAAATATATTGTTGGAAAAACTACTGAGTGGTTGACCGATGTTTATATAACAGTTTTTCTGGTGCAGTTGTAACTTCTCTGCTCTTAAGCTGTACTTGGAGCTTGTCCAGTCATTTGGTTTTGGCCAATGGAAACATCTGTCTTTAAGCCACGACTATGTGGGATTTCACAATCAAAGATAACTATTAACCCATGTAGTTTTCGTCTGGTTTAAAGTTTAAAAACTACATTAAACTATGAAAAATACAAATAAATAAATGTAAATGACTTTTATGTATTTTTTATAATGCATTTGTATTATGATTATAAATATATGAATGATTGTGAATTAAAGTCTTGTAGCAAAGACATTATTATGCACGGCCAAGCATTTGCTGTTAAACTTTGGTTTATATTCTTTTTTATGAGGTTAACCTATTTTTGTTTACGGCTGTATTTTTGGATGATTTAAAGCATAAAAGTTTCATGACAAATATTAAAACATAAACTGTACTATAGCTGTTTCAAATAAATTTTACAGAATCAGAAAAAAATGTTTTTGAGATTTCTTTGCATATTTGCACCCATGTGACGAATAGGTCAATGGAGTGTATAAAGAGACTGAGTTAAAATAAAAAATTCATTAGTTGCTCTGCGGTAGACATAAAAAGAGATCAAAAGACAGTTTTACGAACCTTCCCTGCAGTGGCCATCTCCCAATGTAGTCGTATTGTTGTGCTGAATGCAAAGAGAGCAAAGATTCTTTGCCGCTTGTTTTTATACTCTGCTTTTATACAGATGAAGCAATCTCTCCACCCATCTCTCTCTCTCTTTTACTTATTAATAGCGACTGAAGAATGTATGGATAAATAAGTACAGTATTTGTATCTGGTGTGGTGTGAATCCACCAGGTGCACCTCCATGAATCGAGAAGTGGCTCATTTTTACATTGATTTGACATTTTATTAGTTTGTGAAATTACAATGCTCTTCTGGTAAACTATAGGGACTGTTCTGCAGTGTTAGAGGAATAATAATAAACTGAAAATGAATACAAAATAATAAAAGTGTAATCAAGAACTGTCCTATACATATTAATGTATAGCATTAATAAATGTTTATATTTAAAACAAGTTTGGGCTATAAAAAGTTGATTCTGTTGACTTAGTACTCAAAGGGCCGGTTTCCCGGAGAGGGCTTATATAGTCCCAGACTAAAATGCATGTTTAAGGGGCGGTTTCCTGGGCAGGGATTAGTTTAAGCCAGGACTAGACCTTAGTTTAATAAGGAAATATAACTAGTTTGAACAAACATGCCTTACTTGCATTTTAAGGCAAAACAAAGTGCACGAGTATATTTTAAGATATGTCAGTGCAAGTTGTTTTCAGTTTGGACAGCTCTTATTATTTTTTTTTAGTCTAGGACTAGTCTAATCCCTGTCCGTGAAAGCTATGATGCTTTAATTTCAAAACACCTTGCACTGACATATTTTAACCTATATCAGTACCATTGTTTTGTCTATTGTTTTTTGTAAGGTTTGTTTGTAAAGACTACTTAAATATCTTAATATAACTAATGCCTAGTCCTGGATTAATCTATAAGGCCTATCCAGGAAACCTGAATGCACTTTAAATAAAAGTTTCTTGTAACATATTTAAATACAGCAGCACTAGGGTTGTGCTCTCATAATAAAAACCTCTCAGTTGTGCAGTTCGGAGAGTTCACTTTTATTTCATTCATTTACTTTATTGAGCAACTTGAACCCTGGCTTGTTTTGTTGG
Source organism: Misgurnus anguillicaudatus (assembly GCF_027580225.2). NCBI lineage: Eukaryota > Metazoa > Chordata > Actinopteri > Cypriniformes > Cobitidae > Misgurnus > Misgurnus anguillicaudatus. Next base: position 15,009,278 of record NC_073347.2, on the reverse strand, counting down.
ATCGTGTTTGCTAGGTTGCATTTCTCTTGCTGACCCTGAAAAAGTTTCACTTCTGACTGTAGAATTTGGCATTAAATAAGAATTTTGCCACTAATGTTCTACTTTAAAACATCTGTACTTTTTTTCTTTGTGTACATTAAAAGAGTTTATGTTAGAATATTAGTGAGCGAATGGTTCCCGTTTAGTTTCATTATGCAAAGCATTCTTCAAATTAACTGTAAATTATTCCAAAACATTTTTATTAGCATAACTCCATTTAAAAATCAAATGCAAAATAATTGCATATATCCACAAACTGATTCTTACAAAATAAATTATAAATCATTTTCCCAAACCCGTCACCCAATACAGGATTTTTTGCATTACAGCATTACCACAAATAATAATGAAACATATGATTTAAACTTGATTTAGGCATGTGTGGCAATAACATTCAGATTAACAGTGTTTAGAAAGATAACATTTTTCATATATTTGCATAAAGAATACCGTTGTTGCTGATTATGACAATATAAATAGTTTCATTGATACTGATATTGCAATATACTGATATTTATAAAAAGAACACTTCAGAATTTAAAAGTAAATCAACTGATAAGAGTAAACTCTTTTCTAACCAAATGAATACTAGACATACAGTGCATAACTCGTATAGTTTATCATGATCAGAGGTAAGATTTTTAAAATGAGTCTTACCCCAAAATAAAAATATTTTCAACATTTATGCACCCTCATGCTGTTCTTTGCTTTCTTCAGTAAAACACATATGGAGATGTTATACATAATGTTAGTGACAGCCACAGTCACCATTCAATTTCATTGTATGAAAAAGAAAGCATGGTATCAACATTATTCAAATTTTCTCCTTGTGTTCCACAGGACAAAATCATACAAGCTAAAAGCAGCATGATGGTGCATGAATTATGACAGAATTTTTATTTTGGGGAGAAGTACCATTTTAATACAGCTGTCTCTGCACAGACTATTGGAGGATTTTGTTTTGGCAATATCTTTGTTTCGCTAGATACTGCCAGAGGCATTTGGGTCAATGACATGAAGTGCATATTTTTGTGTCCAGGAGCATTTTAATTGTAGGCCCATTTAAAAGTTAAATTTATTATGAATTTGATATCATAGACAAAAGCTTATGCAGCATCCAAGTCGGAGTTTGTTAAATGTAAATGCAATGCAATGAGGTCAGGTGGTGCAACCAGAAGGTCAAATGGTGCAATTCTCTTAAAATTAAGCTAAATCATTTTAATAAGCTAATAATTGTGATATACGCAATGCCCGAAAATAGTCCCCTTGGTTACTTCCAATAGCAGGGAGGGGACTATTTTCAGGCGCTGCGTAATATCATTGTGCCTGCTGCAGCCATGTTACAGCAGCAAAGTCATTGATTATTACGCCAGAAAGAGAGTATAGTACCTAGCAATGTCGGCCTAGAAATTCTAAACTTCTAATTTTCCATCAGTCTTAGTACACAATGTAACTACAGAAGGGTCAAGTTTTAAATTGATAAACTGGTTGTACCATCTGACTTTTTTTAAAATTGGGATATAAAAATATTGTGTAAATCATTAAAATGTACTGAAATTGTTGTTCAATAAACACAACCTTTTAAACACATTTTTCCTGACTTACAAAATATGCATTACTTCCATTTTTTTTAAATACGCTTTTAGGAGCTTGTTTTGTCACTGACCCTTTTACAAAACCCAAATATATTCCAACAGCCCCATAACATTCACATGCAGTAGTATTAACACATTCAAGTTTAAATACAGAAGGTCTAATATTTCCTGGTATGTTCCCCCAAGACATTTTAAGCTGAGAATGAGGAAGTTTGCACTCTAGTCCATTGGACAAAAGTGTGAAAAAAGCATGGCTGACACGTGGCCAAAGGGACGTAATACATTCAACAATTGTACCATTGGTTTCTCAGATGACTGAGATGATGTACAACTGGTTGGACTGATATTCTTAATACTTCAAAATGCATTTACTTTAAAATAGTCATAGTCACCATATCAATACATACACTTTGGCTCAATGAAAATACTTGGGGGAAGCATGCTTATCAGAAATACTTCACACTAGTGGGCACAGATTGGAAAAATCTATTAATTATTTATAGTAAATCCTCTTAATAATTTAAACCATTTTCTCTCATTTGCATACCCACAATAAGGTTAGCAAAACACAGAGGCCTGTGTATATTGGTAATGCGTTCAAATGACATTCTTCAAGCACTTTTTTAATAGGAGTCTCTCCTCTTTTCCATTGGCACTGTCTCCAGCTCGATAAGCAAATACAGGTCCATTCATTCATTTCTGGATATATATGATAACAATGCATAGCGTTCCCACGAGACCAAGAGCTTGAATACCCAGAAACCAGAGTAACAACCAGAAAACCAGCACGATCACAGGCTCCACAATTTTCTCTCCAAAGTAAAGCTGGATGAAGCCAAGACCCCTCAAACACTTATTCAGCTCTCCGAACAGAGTGCCGAGCCTCTCACAGTCATCCACCAATGGAGCCTCTGTCTCAGGTGCTGCTGGTGTCTGTGGCTCTGCTCTGGAGGTGCGGTGTGGTCTTTCCCTTACCCTGAGCTCATTCTGAAGGTAAATGTTTGGGTGATTATAAAGCAGTTAGAGATGGCTATACTGAAAAAAAATGACATCACATAGCATGCATAATAGATCGTGGGTGGGTATTTAGGGAGTACACATGTTTGTGTGTGTCTGGGATGTATATAGACAAGAATGGCTATATTTAGGTTTCATTGCTTAAACTGGTACATCAATAAATATTGTTGATACCCAATAAATTTTTAGGCATTTGTATCATGTAGTTTATTGCTAAAAATATACAACGTATATAAATGTGCCAACACTGCAAAACAGTTATTTATAGTACATGTGGTCAAATGTGCAAAGTTCTGGATAAGGATTAGGTGGGGTAGGGCAGTGTCTGTAATTACAGATAAATAAGTACTCCTAATAAAAAATGCTGGCAAAACACACAATTATACATTTTTATACGATCGTAAGAGTAATGCAAAACTATCACATTTAGGCAAAAATCACAGCTAGAGCAAGACTCTTAAGTTCAAAGCAAGAGAAACTCGCCTTACCAGTTCCCTGTGTCCAGCAGGCTGGCAACGACACGCGCTTCGGTTTATCGTCCCGCATAAGTCGTTGCGATGTTGTAGCTCTGTATCATTCACGATCGGATTAGTGCTTGACATGTTTTGCTGTTTAAAACGAAATGTTTCTGTTAACCTGAGATTTGACCGAATGGCTGGTTACCATCTGCCTGTTCAACGACACTTCCGGACTCGACTGTCAACATATTCCTGACGTCATGAGCCACGATGCAATCATAATAAAACTTTAACCCTCTCAAAAATGCAGCAATTACTTTAATCGCTTATGATAATCTTATAATGAGACCCAGTCATGCCATTTTTAAAAATAATTACGTAGCAATTATGTAGTTGTTACAAAATAAGCACCTTAAAAGTAAAAACTCTGATTAGGTTTAATAGCAGTGGTTCAAGATGTAAACGTTTATTAAAAATACATGTAATACAAAAAAATGTATCAAACTTCTGGAAAGTTTAAATATAAGATGTTTTTAACTTCATGTGGCGCTCCGCAGACAGGTCGATGTATCTGTAGCTAGCGCGAGAGCGATGGGGAGCAGTCTTCTCTAGAGTCGCGATCGCGGTACTTTGATGTCATACACCGATCCATCTGCGCAGAGCGGGCAAAAGATCGAACACAGCCCATCTTAGTGTTGTGTCAGCCAATCAGAGTGAAGATCTGAAGTAAAGCGTGAACGTCCCTTATGAGGCCTGTGCACGACTCACGTAAAATGGCGACGGCAGAGCCGGTGAGTCAATAAACTTTTTTAAAGAGTATTTTACACTTTTCAGTCACTTTCTGACGAACAGCGAAACGACCCGCACATACCAATAACATTAAAGTTAACTGTAAGGCAAAAATAAATTTTAAGCGTTACCCTCAGGGAACTTTCTAAAAGTTATTCGCATGTTTGAATGGGGTAACGTTAGAGCAACGAGTTTGGCTCAGAGTTGGCAAGGCTGTTTCGAGTCTTGTAGGGCACTTAATGGCTTTTCCAGATGTGTATTTGTCAGCAATTCCTTTTATGCATTAAGCGTCAATCTTTATTTGGTTTTATTTATTTACTTAAGAACATTTATTTACAACTCCCAAAACTCGACCCGTGGGTTAGATAAATGTATCTCCACCATGCTGTGTCAGAGTAAAACAGTGTCAAACCAGTCTCACAGCTGTTACAATATGCAGTTACGATCCAGATAAACACGACACGTGTATGTAACTTTGTGTCATAGTATTTGTAATAACGTTAGAATTATGAATGATTGAAACATTTGTAGCTATAAAAAGTGTAGACTGTAGTCTTCAGGCTAACATTAGACACAACATGGTCATACCTTACTAGAGGTTAAATCAGGTTTTGCAATAGTGCCCCAGCTGTTGTCAAATTAAAGAATGAAAGAAAATAAATAAAGAGGCATTGTGCCCATGTAGACTAGTTTATATCTGTCCTGTTAATCACTAAACTACTGGCTGCTTTAAATAAAACTATCTGAATTTGAGATATACTTTGTACTAAGACGACTTTAAAATGGTCTTGTACAGGAAATAAACTCAAATTCCTGTAAAAGTGAAGAGGAAAATTCAGAACAGAGCAGCCGGGAGATTGTCAGCCCTGAGAGCTACATCAAACACCCACTACAGAACAGGTATCATTTATTCATTAACATTTTTTGAGGTACGTGGTAGGTGTTAGTGAAACTTTCTTTAATCTATTGAAAAAAAGTTCATGTAATTTGACAGTATTTTTCAAAATCTGACATTAACAAGATGGTGGGACTGTGCTTATAAAATTTAAATGAACATCATTGCGTAATGACCATATGTATTAGTTTGTGCTATAAAAGAGTTTTGTAGTTGTAATTTTTATTTTGCTTATATTTTTTCCCTATAGATGGTCTCTATGGTTCTTCAAAAATGACAAGAGCAAAACATGGCAGGCAAATCTCAGACTGATCTCCAAATTTGACACAGTCGAGGATTTCTGGGCGTAAGACTACGTTTTTTACAAGATAAAAGCATACGTTTCTGTACTGTTTTTGTTTGTATGTTGACAAGGTTAATAAACGTTTTGAATCACTTCTTTGTAGGCTTTATAACCACATTCAGCTCTCCAGTTATTTGTTGTCAGGTTGTGACTACTCATTGTTTAAGGTGGGCTTCCCTTTATATTATTATCATTTTAAAGGAATAGTCCATTTTTCAATTTTCAAAATCCAGATAATTTACTCACCACCATGTCATCCAAAATGTTGATGTCTTTTTTTGTTCAGTCGAAAAAAAAATATTTTTCTTGAGGAAAACATTGCAGGATTTTTTACATTTTAATGGACTTTAATAGAGCCCAACACTTAATACTTAACTCAACACTTAACAGTTTATTTCAACGGAGTTTCAAAGGACTATAAACAATCCCAAATGAGGCATAAGGGTCTTGTCTAGCGAAACGGGTGTCATTTTTGACAAGAAAAATAAAAAATATGCACTTTTAAACCACAACTTTTCGTCTAGGTCCGGTCCACCGCGGCCTAACGTAAATGCGTGGTGACGTAGGGAGGTCACGTGTTACATATAAAACGCACATTTGCGGACCATTTTAAACAATAAACTGACACAAAGACATTAATTAGTATCATTCGACATACAACAACGTCTGAACGGTCCTCTTTCAACACACTTGTAAACACTGGGGCGGAGTTTCGCGTTCGTCCTCTGTGACCTCTTGACGTGATGATGTATTGCATGAGGTCGCGCTGGCGCTTTCAGGACCGGACCTAGACGAGAAATTGTGCTTTAAAAGTGTATATTTGTTATTTTTATTATCAAAAATGACAATAGTTTTGCTAGATAAGACCCTTATGCCTCGTTTGGGATTGTTTATAGTTCTTTGAAACTCTGTTGAAATAAACTGTTAAGTGTTGAGTTAAGTATTAAGTGTTGGGCTCTATTAAAGTCCATTAAAATGAGAAAAATCCTGCAATGTTTTTCTGAAAGATATATGGTTTCTTCCCGGCGGAGCAGGGAGGGACATCGGCATTTTGGATGGCATGGTGGTGGGTGGATTGTCTGGATTTTTCTTTTAAGAAAATGGACTATTCCTTTAAGAGAAATTTCTTGGCATGTTCCTAATGCACATTATTGTCGTGTGTGTGTGTGTGTGTGTGTGTGTGTGTGTGTGTGTGTGTGTGTGTGTGTGTGTGTGTGTGTTTGTGGAATACTCCGATATGAGTTTTCCCTTCATATGAAAACTCGCTGGAATTTACATAATACTGCATAAAGTTATTACCAACATTTCAAGTTTCACCTTTTTCTTATTCCTTTTTTGTTAGTTTGATTTAGTTGTAGTTGTGCAGTGTAGCTTGCTGCTTTTTTGAGAAATTATTTTTGGAGTTCTCCAGATTACTGTGGATTTCGGTGTCTGTTTGGGTTGCAGGATGATATTGAGCCCATGTGGGAAGATGAGAGAAATAAAAGAGGAGGCCGCTGGCTCATCACTCTCAACAAGCAGCAGAGAAAATACGACCTGGACCGCTTTTGGTTGGAAACTGTAAGAGTTTTCATTGAACACCCCCTCAGTTTACATTCATGCACTAGTAATGCATGTACCTGTGTTGCCTCATCCCTGTAATGTTCGTCTGTGTCCTGCCCACAGCTGCTGTGCCTCATCGGAGAGGCTTTTGATGACTACAGCGATGAGGTATGTGGCGCTGTAGTCAATGTCCGAACCAAAGGTGATAAAATTGCTGTCTGGACAAGTGACTATGAGAACAGAGAGGCTATAACTCACATAGGGTGAGACTCTCAAACCTTTTACTATATAAATGATGTGTACTTAACATGGTATTAACATGTAGTTGTGTTTTTTGGCAGGAGGGTGTACAAGGAACGGTTAGGCATCCCTATGAACATGACCATTGGCTACCAGTCTCATGCTGATACAGCCACTAAGAGTGGCTCTACAACTAAGAACAAATTTGTGGTGTGAATATATTCAACTGCCTGAATCCTCTCTATCTCTCTCTCTCCTATTCTCTCTCCCCTATCTTTATCTCTGCCGGATAAAACCAAAGAAACAAAAAGACAGACTGGACTCAAATTGCCACGATCCTCTCAAATACAGTTTCCCCAAACGCCCTTCACAAACACATTCTTGGATTGACACGAGATCTGAGGATTGCAGCACTGACAAGTTATAAAAGTAACAATACCTCTGCTGCTTGTTACATTTACACAGACATCTCATATGTGTCATTTTGTGTCATGTTTACACTACAGTGCAAATGTTTTCTTTATAACCAGACAGGAAAAAATATTCAGATTCATCACTACAAAGTTTCCCTTTAAGATCACAACATTCAATTGTTTAACATTGTTGTGAGTTTGTAAAATATTGAACTTTTTTGAAAGATATTGTCAGTTTATTTAATGGCAGAGAAAAGAAAATGTCTGTATTCTTTTATCCAGCAGCTTTTGTGCTTCAGTACCTGACGAACATAAACATTTTAATTTATTCAGTTTAATCCTCAACATTTCGTGAAGAGATGCGGCCATCGAGTTCATGTATTCAAGCTAATCTTCACAGAGCTGCCTTGCGTCTTTAAGCATTAACTTAATTAAATATGGGGGTTTGCGATTCAAGATAAGTGTTTTTATATTGTGAATTTTTTGATGCTTCACAAGTTTACATTCCTTGTTAGAATGGTAAAATGTGGGGCTTTTTGCAGTATTGTAACAGATGCATTGTGCTCGTGTCTGAATGTAATTAGCTAGAGTTGGTTCTTTAAATAAGGTAGCAGCAATATTAAATAGGCCCTGAAAATAAACTAGTTTTATGACGATTCCATTTATTTCACTAAAAAACAGAAAAGGCGCATCGGTAGTCATCATCATCATCATCAACTTTGCAAGTGTTGTATCTTGGGATAAAGAAAAAGGACCCTCTTAAGACACCCAAAAATTTTTAATTGCGTCATCATTTACTCACTCTCATGTTGTTCTGAATGTGTATGAGTTTCTTTATCCTGTTGAATACAAAAGAAGATATATTAATAAATGATAAGCACACAGTTGATGGTACCCAATGACTTCCTTAATATTTGTTTCTCCTACTGTGAAAGTCAATGGGTACTGTTAAAATATCTTAAATTTTGTTCAACAGAAAAAGTCATACATAAAACAACATAAGGCTCAGTATATGATAACAGAATTTTCATTTTTGAGTGAACTATCCCTTTAAAATGTCTACTTAAAGGTGCTCTAAGCGAATTTATGCGTTTTAGGCCATAAAACATTTTTTGTTTCATACGGTAAACATCTCATTATCTGCTAGCTGCCTGTCCCCTGAACACACTGTAAAAAATGTGGTCTGTAGACAGCCCAGGCTCCACAAACTGCAACAAAAACAAAGTGGCCAAACCTACCACCACAAAAGTGTTCCAGCCAATAAATGACAAGAAGGATTTGGGAGTGGGGGTTAGGCGCGTTCATGACTTTTACAGAAAGCATGGAAGGGAGGGGGAGGAGTTAGCTGTGCTCCATTTGATTGACAACGTTTCGAACGTCAACAAGAAGTGACATCACACAGATTCGCTTAGAGCACCTTTAACCAGCATTAAAGGAAAACACCACAGTTTTTCAATATTTTACTATGTTCTTACCTCAACTTTTTTCAATGCGTGCCCTTAATGTTTGTACAGTGCGTCATAATGTGTTAGCATTTAGCCTAGCCCCATTCATTCCTTAGGATCCAAACAGGAATGAGTTTGGAAGCCACCAGGCACTTCCATGTTTGCATTATTTGAAGACTGTTACATGAGGGGTTACATGAGTAAGTATGGTGGCACAAAATAAAACATGGCGATTTTTTTTAAGCGGATAAAAATAAGAACTATATTCAAAGTGCTAGAAACTAAGTGCTCTTTGCCATACACAGTGGCGGCCAGTGACTTCTTTTTTTTTAAGGACGCTCGATGCGAAGTTCGTCACAACATGTATGTAGCTTGTCATGTGTGTGGTTAGTAATTTCAAAATATGAGTTCTGCGCTTTGAGAGGCACTTATTTTTGACAAAACATGTGACGCACACAGGATCTCTCGACACGCAGGACACATATTTTGGAAAAGGGAACCACACACGTGACAATCCGAACACTTATTTTCAATTGGCGCATCCTCGAATGAGCAATCACAAGCCGCCACGTCATTTTTGTCCGCTTAAAAAAAAATCACTGCGTTTCATTTGGTGCCACCATGATTGCTTGTGTGGCTACTCATGTGGCAGTCTTTGGGTGGGGAAAGCATGGAAGTGTTTGGTGGCTTCTATATTCTTCCCTGTTTTGATCCTAAGGAATGAATGGGGCTAGGCTAAATGCTAACACATTCACGACACACTGTATAAAGATTGGGTGCACAAATTGAAAAAAGATAGGTATGTATTAATTCGTCTAAATTGAGGTAGGAACATAGCAAAATATTGAAAGACAGTGGTGTTTTCCTTTAAGGCATACCCTATTATTAAATTATACAATTTAGCTTGCACTTTTCGGGTGAGATCAGGAAGTTGGCCTCAGTTCTGTGTGTACACTGTCAGGAAAAATATGGTCTGTCACTGGGTCTGTGCCCTTTCAAAAAGTACATTGCCCCTAAGGAGTTCACATGTGACCCTGGACCACAAAACCGGTCATAAAATGAGATTTTTACATCATCTGAAAGCTGAATAAACAAGCTTTGTTAGGATAGGGCAATAATTGTTTGAGGTACAACTATTTGAAAATCTAGAATCTGAGGGGGCAAAAATCAAAATATTGAGATAATTGCATTTAAAGTTGTCCAGATTAACTCCTATAGCAACACACGCTAATGATAAATATTTTTTTTAGATATTTACAGTAGACAATTACAAAATATCTTCATGGGACATGATCTTTTCTTAATATCCTAATGATTTTTTGTATTCAATGTATTGTTGACTATTGCTACAAATATACCCCTGCATATCAGTACCTTAAAGCTACATACTGATACCAAATGTACACATATTCCTAAATGGTACACATTAGGCCCCATGATGGCTTGGGACCATTTAATTTTTTCCTTGAGTGCTTAGTATTTCTGTAACACCTGTGGTTCAAGTTCTTCTTGATGCCTGTTCAGAAAATCTCAGTATTTCACAACACTTCATTTAGACTTGTGCCAGTGAAACTTGATAACTGTCTCACTGCCACATTATCATCTGAAACCGGCACCTGTAGCTGTCTATTTAACTCGATTCATAGAGCTCAAAACAAGTTTATGGTATAAACATGTTCCAATAAATTAGTTTAGATGTTAAGCAGTGCTATACTTTATCGAGACATAAATGTCTTTGGGCAAACCTGACTCTTTGCCACAAGAAAGGTTACTGCAGACACATCGAAAAGGTGAATAAATAATGATTAAGGGGAACTGTTGAAAATGTCTGCTTATGACAGATGATCGATATGGACATTTAATTCATTTGTATAGGCAGTTCATGAGTTTATGTCTCGTAAACCCCCACACACTACACAGGCAGAGCGTGAAGGTCTTTAGTTTACTTAGACAAATCCTCTGTAAAGAGCTGCTTTCTTAATTAGCCAGATTTAAGATCAATTCAGCATGCATACAATATAAACGCTGTCATTAAAGGGGATAAGTGGTTTCCTTGGTTCACTGATGTCTTAATCCATATGATTTTTTTAGTCAAGCTGTGTAAACATGTTTAATATTGCAGTGTATATTTAAGTGGACAGTTAGAAGGAGTACGTGCGTGCCTTTAGATAGGCTTACGTTATTTATCGATCTTTCAAGCCATGTTCTATTATGTTGCATTTCATTGGCACAATGTATGATCTTTAAAACTATCTGAAAGACTTTATGGCTTAAAAATCATAGGGCTTAATGGTTCTAATGCTTTTTATAGGCGGTTTGATCAATAAATAGGTGCATGCTTTAACAAGCATTTTAATAGTGAAAGAAATCATCCATGAAAACCCTCCGCAAAATCAAACAAAGATATAACCATAAAATAGTTTTGTGGCTTGCCGGGTCCACAGTAGGAAGTATGTAGGTACTACATCTGGGCATGTCAATAGTTTTTACCATTATCTTGATGTTCATTGGATGTTTATTTGGTGCTGGACAGCAGCATAATGAGGCGAGCCTCTGATGTGCTATTTGAGACTCTTAATCTCACACCTCTAGCATCTCTAATGAGAGGTCCTTGAATCTGCCTCGGTGACCCTTACAAAACTCTAATGAGGCTTGTGCAGTTTGTTCACCAATTACTGGTCCAGGGTTGACAGAGATATACAGAGCTGAAATCTTAATTTAGTTGTTCGTTTTACATGCTGTGTGAATATTTGTCTGCAAAGATATACTTTCAAGTCTAGGTTTTAAAACGAAACACTCGTGCTAAGATTAAAAGCTCATAACAGCCAAAATCTTTATATTGAAAAAAATATGATGGATAGTGAGAGTTTTATACAACTTTACTGTAAAAGGGAAAAGTCCCATAAGGCATAGCTTTGAGATTAAACCCTCTCTGAACTCTGAATAAAATGTATAGGGTTATTCTCACGACAGGATGCTCTTAGGCTAAGTCATGTCTTATTACTTTATATATTTGTTTTTGCCTCTAGCAACCAGAGACCATGAAAGCCTCTTCATTGTTGTAGCTATCCTGACATCTGGCTGGGGTTTTGCCAAACATGCTCAGTGTTTCAGCAGTGGACAGCACTAAGGCAAGTAAACATACAGGGATCAGTGAATGTGCAGTGTACACTACATTCAAAATTGTTTTGCTGTTTTTAATAGTGTACTTATAGGGGTAGTTTCCTGGAAAGGGTTTAGATTAATCCAGGACTAGGCTTTAGTTGTATTAGGACATTTAAGTAGTTTTTACCAAATACAATACTGGTGTGCATCTTGAGACAAAACAATGGCACTGATATATGTTAAGGCAGCTCAAATATGCATTTTAGTCTGGGACTAGGATAAACCCTGTCTAGGTTTAGATTAAGTGCTGTTGCTTTGGTCAAGCTATTTGTGACCCTGCCTATGAAAACCCAGCTGAAGTCTGACTAGGTTTTTGTTGCATACAATCATCCATAATGTAAAGAACATTCTGTGAATTTTACCTTGTTATCTTTAATATTGACTGAGTAAGGCCATGTCAAAAATTGAAATTAATGTAAAATCAGTGAGTGAAATCAAAGTTTGATGCTCATAATCTCATTATTAGAATTGGATTTCACAGATAGAGTCAAATTTGTGATTAACATACTCAAAGCGATGTAAAGCGTTTTCATCTGTAAGTAACCTTAATGTGAAAGTAATATAGTTTTGAGGGAAGTTGTGAGAATATTGTGATTAATGACCACAAGATGGAGACTCAACCTTCACTTTGTCTCTACCAGTTAATCACCTTCACTAACTTAAAGAGCACCTATTTCATTGCTAAAAACCAACTTTATTTGGTATAATTCAATATGTTTGTGTGGTTTATGGTTAAAAAAACATTATTTTCCAAATACTATATATTTTTGTAGCTCAGAATTTCATTCTCTTCTTGAAACGCATGGATTTGAAAAGCTCTGTCCCTGATTGGCCAGCTAATCTGTATGTTGTGATTGGCCTGAATACCTCTGACGTCGACTGGAAATGTGACGCTCCTTACCATGTTTGAAAGATTCACTCACAATGCAGTGCTAACAGAAGTTAACTGAAGTGTATATTGTTTATATATCTGACAGGTATCCACACTGTATTCATTCATCCAGCACTTTTCTAGTCTCAGCCTCAGACGCCACACGACAGACTGTTGGCTAAACATCTGATGTTTTTCGTACACTTTTCTGGAAACCCTGTGAGAATGTCAAAGTCGTCTTTTGGTTGAAATAAACCGGATTTCCGGGAGATGCGAGTGTCGTGATTAGTTTCAGTCCCTGGAAAACAAAGCTCTGACGTTCCATTGAGAAAGAGAATCAGTCGTGTTCACGTGGATAATAATGAGCAGTTATCATGATCAGCTAAACATTGGATTCTCAAAAAGATGCAAAGTTCGCAGCATAGACTTTCTAAAAGACGTCCAAGAGTTTAGCTTGAGACAGTTAGTGGAGTCAAAAAGTTCGGTTCTCCTGAATTGCTTGTATGTGTTAAAAAGTGGAGAGATATGCTTCAAACAGATGTTTAACGGGAGCGTCTCATTGGTGTGGATGTTGATGAAATGCACAACACTGTTCTATGGTGAGTGATGTTGTTTATTAAGATGCTATTTGGTTGCGGCTGGTTATTTCAATAACTGACTTGTTGCCAGCCGGCTCGTTATTGTGGGTAGTCCGAAACGTGACGCTAGACGAAACAAACTGTGATTGGTTGTTTGACATGTCGGTCAAATAGCTCGTGGGCGGGCTTTGTCCATAAAAAGCAGTGAAAAACACCAGACCTTCTGTATTCAGACTAGCCCTTTTCTAACAATAGTTCAATTATAAATAGATACAAATGTCTAAATATGTGAGAAAAAGCAGCCAAATTATGACAAAACATTTTTTTTATATGACCCAGTCTGTAAAAACCATACTAAAGTATCAAAATCTGAGATAATGAGCACCAACGTCTTTATAACCATTAATATTATTATGATTTTAATCTTTGATATGACCTTATTCAATCAATATTAAAGATATGAACAAAGATAAATTTGACATACTATATTTTATAAGACAGGCACATTTATTTTGTTGGCAGCCAGCAATCATTCGTGTGTAGCCTATTTAAAACAATGCCAAGAATTACACGTTACTGGTTTTCATATAGTTATGCTGAGGGGTTAGTTGTTACACAGCGTTACAATTAACCCCGCTGGGTCAAAATATTTTCAAGCCCACCAAAAAAGTTGCTAAGAGCTGCAGATATATTTCAAAACGATGCTATGTTTTAGTCAACAAGACACTGATTAAGATGACTTTGGTTTTGGTATCTTAGACACCCATCTTAGAAATCGAAAAAAACCTGACTTACATGCAACAAAAACACTTGTTCATTAATAACTCTCTGGAATAACATTATACATTTCCAAAAATTTGTGGAAGATAGTCTTTTGGCGTGAAAACAATACCAGAAAAACAAAACGCTCAACCTTGTGAATCAATGTAAACAGTCCGTGTTACAACTAGCCTGCCAAAATGTTTGCCAATATTTTTCATTATTTCAATTTTAATGACTTTCCTCTTTGTCTAAAGAAACCCAGCCACTTGACTCTTGAAATTTAAAGACCCACTTAAAGGACAAGTTCGGTATTTTACACTTAAAGCCCTGTTTTCAGATTGTTTATGATGAAATAGAACGGTGATGCTGTTTGTTTTATCACCTCTCACCTCTACAATGCGTGTATAGGTGCACTGGAAAAATCCTTCTTAAAATCCATTAAACTTTCGTTTACAAAGACGTGAAACTCACTGAGTGGTCACTGAGTGGTGTTCACTGATACGCTCACACAAAAATCGCTGCAAAAGATGCTTTACAACAGGTTTTATCGTAGTTTTTTGTCCAACTCCACTGACTTGTATTGGATGTGCTGTGCAGTATTACTCCACGCCGGGAACTTTGTTTGTATTCTTGCAATTGGCAAAGGCGGATTATCGCCACCAACTGGGCTGGAGTCTCTATTATTTAAGCTCTCAACGGAAGAATATACGGTTGTGAGGCGTTTGAAAAATAGGTCCACAAGTTTACAATGAATGGTAAAACACCTGTTGGAAAGCATCTTTTGCAGCGATTTTTGTGTGAGCACCCCTGACCACTTGGTGAGTTTCACGTCTTTGTAAACGAAAGTTTAATGCATTTTAGAAGGGATTGTTCCAGTGCACCTACATTGTAGAGGTGGGAGGTGATAGAACAAACACCCGAAAATTCTCGGGCCAGCATCATATGTCCAAATTTCAGTCAAAACTGTTCTATTTCATCATAAACAATCTGAAAACAGGGCTTTAAGTGTAAAATACCGAACTTGTCCTTTAAGTGCTTTGAAATGTGCAGCTTTGTCCGATGCGTTAAAGTAATTTACACTGAAACAGGATGTTGGTGTGGGACATAATGAGTGACCCTTTTTCCTTTTGAAAATAGCCAGTAGCTTTTAGTTTACCTCACAGTCTGGAATCTGATGAAAGTGCAGAATGATGAAAAATGAATCTGTATTGGAAGTAGAATGATGTCACAAAAATGAATCTGTATTGGAAGTGAGAAACTGTGAGTTCTGAATGCTTATTATCTTCAAAATGGGAATTTTGTAAATGTCTCAGAGCAAACTAGTTTATAGATATCCTTTGGGCTAACATATTTATACTACAGCCAAACAAGTTCAGTTTTGATTTCCTGAGGACTTTGAGACTGATATGTTTTGCCTGTGGTAAAAACGTATACATATTTTAGCATGGATTTAGTATGCAGTTCTCAGGTATGAACGTTATTACTATTAACATTAATTTACATAAATTCATAGGCCAAACCGTTATATCTCACGACATAATAAATCATAAAAATTAGCACCCCTGAAGGAGATTTGAGTATCGTTTTGTATGTTTTCGTTGCCTTGTTCTTTAGATTTATATTTGTACCATCTCATAATTATTTCATTTTCTCAAATGTCTTGCCCAATATCCGAGCACAGCATGACCCCTAAAATGCTTTCCCTGGCTGTTATTAGAGTGCTGACAAATGAGTTTCCATTTCTTTTATAAGGCAAGCGGTGAGAAACCGAATTGTCCACATATGGCAAAGCACACTTTGTCGCACACGCTAAGTGTGTTTCAGTGGACAGGATTGCTGGTGGCAGGAGTCCCTCGAGGACAGGTTTTGATGCGCTCTGATGGTTTCCAATGGCAACCGGCTGGCCAGCGAGGAGCTTCATATGAAGTGTGTGTGAGGAAGCCTGCAAGTGTTTTCTATTCACACTTAAACTCTGACACGCGGCACTGCACGATTATCACTAATTTCTCTTGCATGGCAGACGTGTGAAAAGAGACGTTAATCAATGCATTTCATTCCAGGCTCATTTTCTTTTTGTATGTAGCCTAGTATGGCGCTATAAGGCCCTTAAAAGCATCGCATCTTCTCTATTTGTTTCTTTGAAACAAAACACTTTATACGCTCAAACATTTGGAAAAACATCAAAGCGTCTTCTGAATAATTAAATTGTTTGTTTTTATCTTTGTAATGCTTTGTTGTTTTATTCATAAAGAAGTACCAAAACTATTCTGTTCTTCAATGGTCTCTTCCTTTGTTGTTTAATGCTTATCTGTTGTGGTCCTTAATTTTTGTTTGTAAATTAAATCATCTGTCCATGTGGCCACATGTAGACTTCTGTTACAGTGACCCAGAAGCTTAAAGGTGCAGTGTGTATTTTTTAGAAGGATCTCTTGACAGAAATGCAAAATAATATACAAAACTATATTATCAGAGGTGTATAAAGACCTTTTTTTTAATGAACCGTTATGTTTTTATTACCTTAGAATGAGACCTTTTTATCCCCTTACGTGGAAGTCGCCATTTTGTGCCGCCATGTTTACACAGAAGCCAAACTTTTTTAACTAAGTTGTTTCTGACAATGACATGTTTTTCCGGTGGTG
Source organism: Misgurnus anguillicaudatus (assembly GCF_027580225.2). Taxonomy (NCBI): domain Eukaryota; kingdom Metazoa; phylum Chordata; class Actinopteri; order Cypriniformes; family Cobitidae; genus Misgurnus; species Misgurnus anguillicaudatus. The sequence goes on along the minus strand of NC_073347.2, from coordinate 14,992,487 downwards.
GCTACCGTAGCTTCTATGCGTTTCACAAGTGAGGGATGAGCAGTGGACTGAGCTGTTGGTTGCAATTTGCAACCTCACCACTAGATGCTGCTAAAATGTACACACTGCACCTTTAATAAAGGAATTGTTTTGTCATTTACTCACCCTCAAATTTTTCTCTTCTGTCGAACACAAAAGAAGATATTATGGTCACCACAGTACCCAGTACAACTACTATAGTGTCAATGGGTACTGTTAACTGTGTGCTTACCATCATTTATCAAAATAACTTATTTTGTGTTCAACAGAATAAAGAAACTCAGGTTTAGAACACCATGAGTGTAAGTAAAAGACCAAATTTTCATTTTGGGTTAACTGTTACAATACTGTCTCACTCATATATTATGTGTAGGCTATGATACACCTTGCCTGAAACACAGGAACTTCACCAGCTACTGAATTGGGGTGAACTAACTTTTGTCATTTCATAACTTTAAACACTGTAAACAATAAATGCAAATAGTTTAAACCCTAGCTATTTTTCGGCGGGAGATGCCTTATCCCTCAGGCAACTTTTTAATAAACCGCTCTTGACAAAGGTGCTGTGTTTTGTTTATTCTCATTTAGCACATCCCCTAAAACACGCTTTCCTTGAACTGTAATGTATGGGTTAGCACTAGAAAATAGGGCACACCAGCAACTACGAGACAGATGGGTCTCAAAATTTGCAAAGGAGTCAGCACACTCCGTATCTGTGATTTGCTAGCAGCCCTCCTGTAGAGTTGTCACTGTATTAAATACTGTCTTTGCATTAAATATTAGTTCAGTATACCAAACGGATTTAACAAAAACACAGCTGTCACTACTTTTGGGGAGTGAATTCTGAACAGAATTAAGCTCTTAAAAACATAGTGACAATAGCTTTACAGTCTAGTTCATCTATAGAGGTGCATATGGATATGGATTTGGAAAGAAGCAAACACTCATCCACTGTAGATGTGCGAATGCGACAGCGTAGGCACTTTTGCCTGCAATGTTGTCTATTTACTGCAACACTTATAGTAAGTCAGGCTTACTGTTATTCTCACCATACAGGTAAAAATGAGAGATGACATTGTTTGTGTGGGTTGGATGTGAAATTACAATAAGCTTTTATCTGTTTGATAACAGAATCAAATGATAAGGCTCTACAATCACTGCTGCACATTTGGCATTCAACAGAGCACATGCTGCATACATTTATGCCCCAGATAGTCGACTTACACTATCAGCTCATATACATCAATGCTTCCTGATGAAGGCCTAAATTTTGTCACAATGCCTTGAAACTGATGGTTTAATTACAAAACCTACTGAATGCAGTGTACAAAATTGCCTTCGTTCAGCGTAACCTGTCTACAGTATGGTAATTTTCATCGACACCATGTTGATATGAATTGGACATGACATTTCATGTTTCGTTAAGTATTGTCAAGACGATTGCCCTTTACTTTGCCCCATCAGTAGGGTTGCAAATTGAAGCTCAAATTACAGGGATGCTGGACAGGGTGAGGTGTAATCTCAGAGAGGGCAACGGGTTTGAGGCATTCGGGTGCCATTTTAATCTGAAGGCAAGAGCATTAAGTCAGACGCACAATATCGCTGTACATGGACCTCCCTCAGGGCCAGTCTTTTACATTACAAAAAAGCTCATGAGGAAAAAGAGAGAATACCGGTGATGCGGATCAGCGTGAGCGCCTTTGTGCGTTTTTCATTAGCGACTTAGTTTCTCTTTTCTTTGAGACTGAATAGAAAGTGTTGTGTGTGTGTGTGTGTGTCGTAGGGCTTTCCTTGTGCCACTACCCCTCCCTCGCTCCTCTCCCCATCATTCACCCTACATTCTCCATGGATGAATATCTCCATGACGACCCCATCCACTGTCTCTTCCTCACACTCCATCTCTTTTTCTCTCCTGCCCTCTCTCTCTCTCTCTCTTCCTCTTTCTACTGTGCGTCATAGACATGAAAGTATCTAATCCCCTTGTGGAACTCACATGCACACTAGCCTCGCTTTTGGTAAGACGTCACACACACCAGCACGTCACTCTCTCCGAATGAGCCCAGCTTTACAGCGGGAAACGTCGGATAGAGAAGCCAAGTAAGGGAGGGTGGAGAGATAAACGCTTATTGTTCTTGAGCTGCCCGAACTGGAGGTGTGGCATCTGCCGGGCGTTGTCGTGGAGACAGAGTGCTGGCTGTTCCCTCTTCCTCTAGCTGATCACTCAGACACTGATTACAGGAAGGCTGATCCTTATGGCATCTAGAGCAGCAGCCACAGGTAACCAGCACACACGCACACCTATACTCATCCCTTGAGTTACTATACTACTTGAGAAGAAACGCGTGCATGTATTGAAGACACACACTCTTTGCGTGGCAGGTAGGAAGAAATCCAAATCACAGGTGTGTATGTGTGTGCAACGTGAGTCATAAAGAGGAAACTGGTGATGTATTCTGCCAGGGGTTTGCTGCAAATTTCCACAGTCCGCTCCTGCTGCGCTTTAGCTGGAAGAAAAGAATCACGAGTGCGAGGTTTGTGACAAATGCGTTATTTCATCGGCGATCTGTGTCAGTAGTTCACTTTGTCTGTGACGGTCAGGTGTCGACGCTGATTCGCTTATCCATTAGCGGGGCTCTCGGCGGACAGCACGCGCGGCGTTTCACTCTCGCGTGGCATTCAACATTTCCTCTCTCTCTCTCGTGCTGAGGATACTAGGACAGTGATGGATGCTGTTCGCGGGTAAAGAGCAAAAAGTCTGAATTCATGGGTGGCGAGACACAGGTTTAAGCAGTCAGAGGATACAGACCTGCCTTCGGGAAACACACGCAGAGGTTTGCCTGAATAAGTAAGTAGCCTAACTTAGAATAAATTAGTGTGCGCGCGTGTCATTTGCATGTCCAGATCGCGTGCCTTGCCGTTACGTTACGTGTGAGAGAAGCGCGATGATTTGGGTTCATTCCTGTTAGGGCAAAATATGAGCTCAGCAAGATGTATGAGATATGAAGCCCATTTTCACATCCATTAGGGACTGACTGAGAGGAAAAAAACAGAAACATTGAGGAGATTTAGGTAATGGACCTGGCAAATTGATAGAGGCTGTTTTTGGAGTGGAAAAGCTTCTGGTGAACAAGAGACCTGGGGAGCATCGCATAAATCTGTTGCTCTCTTACAACATAAACGTAGGTAACTTTTTGAACATGGTATGAATTATATCTGTGAATGAGTTTGTGTATGTGTCAAAGGATGTGAGAGGGTGTAAGCTACTATCTTTTTTTGAGAATGTGGATGGATTTGTGAAAATGATGCGTTTTGAGGAAGTTTTAAACAATGTTTTCTTCTTTATTTATTTTTATAAACAGCAATAAGTTCTTGTCCGACCAATTTCATTGGATGATGATTTGTTTTGAACATTGGGTGTAGGGGACTAAAATGTCCTTACATAGGTTTTCATTGATCATTATATAGGCCTAAATGGGAGTCTGTATCCAGTCTAAAATCTCATTATGAGATTAGGAGCATCAAAATTGATTTCTGTCATTGATTTTACACTGATTTCAATCTTTGACATGACCCAAGTCAATATTAAAGTTATCAAAGTTAGATTTTCTTTACATTATGTAGGATAATTTTATTTAGAAAGCAGTAAATTAAAAAAATCTTTATTTTATTTAAAGGGGCCATGGCATGAAAATATGACTTTTTCTATGTTTAAGTGCTATGATTGGGTCCCCACTGCTTCTATCAACCTAGAAAATTTGTTCAACCCAGTAACTTATTTTTGGTAAACCATTCTCAACAAGCACATGAAAAAATAGGTAGTTGAAATTTGGCTCTCCTTATGATGTCATAAGGAGCTCTTATTATAATAATACCGCCCCTTAATCTGCACTATCCAACCACAGCACTGACATTTAGTGCAGAGAGAAAGAAAGAGAGAAAAATCATTCACAGCACAATTGTGTTTCAATTTCAACAAACCACCATCATTGTGATCAGTGTTTGCACTCGCTCATTTTAAAGGACACACCCAAAACGGCACATTTTTGCACACACCAACAAAGTGTCAATTTTAACATGTTATAATAAATTATCTATATGGTATTTTGAGCTAAAACTTTACTTATGTACTCTGGGGACACCAAAGATTTATTTTACATCTTAAAAAAGTCTTGCGACATGGCCCCTTTAAAATATTAGGAGGGTTGATTTGTAATTGCTAGTGTTGATTATTGGGCGTGTTACCAACCCTCATCCCCTACTACGCCTCTATAGATTGGTCAAACATTGTTTCTAGAAGATTGATATTCAGTATGCTGTGTTTTCACACTATTATTAATATGTGTTTGTTGCATCAAAATCAAGGTTCTTGGTCAAGCTGTATGATTCCAAAAAAAACTTTACATCCAAAGGACATTTCTGTTGCACAAAAGGTTTTTTGTAGTGGAAGAAGGTTCTGTAGCCTATAGGAATGTGACCGTGAGGATATGTTCCCATTGGTTAATTGACGTGTGACAAACCCGATATCACTGGGCGAGGGAGGGGGGGTTGAATATCTCATGAATGCTCGTGCAGGCGTGCGCATTACTTTACACTATAAATAAGAAAGAAATTGTTCTCTCAAGAACCTTGGAATGAATGTTTTTTTAAGAAACCAAAAATGGTTGCTATATGTTGTGAAAACCTTTAAAAAAAGAGAACACTCTTAAAAATAAAGGTGCTTCATGATGCCATAGAACCTTTGTTGTCCAAGTGGTTCCATAAGGAGCCACTTGTGGTTTCACAAAAGGTTCTTTGTAGTGAAATAAGGTGATTGTCTTTATAAAATGTATTAAATAAATGGTTCTTTAGACTGAATGGTTCTTTGAGGAACCAAAAATGGTTCGTCTATCTGTAGTATCACTGTATAAAGATCCTTTTAAGCACCTTTACTTTTAAGAGTGTAAGGTATATAAGGAGTTGTGAGATTTGTCTGAAACTATAAACAGGTTTTTTGTGGAGTTGAAGGAAAAAGAGCTGTTGCTTTTCTCACATGCTGTGTTCCACTCTGTTCATTGCTTGGTGACAGACAAAGCTTAAAGGTGTGGTCACACTTGACTATGTGCTCCATTCAATTCCATACACATGTGAACGCTGGAGAGAAGAAATGCAAGCCCATCTTCTGCCACACACCAAAGTTCAAATTTGGTGAACTCTGACCTCTGAAGTAATTTCACAGGCACAAATCTACTGTAAGCTCACCTTAATGCTTTGGCTGCATTTTTATTTTATTTACGTTTTTTAAAATTAAGAAGCGCTGCGTAAAATATTGCTCACAATCGTGCTGTTCTACTCAAAATCAGCACGACTGTGATTTAATGTCCTAGCACCACAGGAAATAATTTGATTTTGCTTAATTTTGAAGTACTTTTTGTCAACCTATTAGTAAACACCTACTAATGTATAATAATTTAGTCTGAAGTAATTAAATTATAACTACAACACCATGCGTATCGTTACCCTCAGAGGACTTGTAATTCTTTACATTAAAAAGCAATAGTCTTAATTAAACAATGGGGAATGCACAGTTTAATGATATATTATCAAAATTACCTTAATTGTTAACCAGTTAATCTCTGCTTTATTCTCTTTGTAGGCTACAGTAATAGGTTTGTATTGTGATTGCTTTTGCTTTGTTGGCGTCTTGTAATATAAAAACTGGACCATAAAATCAAACCCTTCTCATTTCTCTAGCCGAGCAAAATGGTTTGCTTTGCCATATTCATTCCTCCAGACTGCTTACAAAGGATGTTAGCAATACAAGAATCGAAGGCTACATTTTATAGGATTTTCCAATTATTTAAATACGTTTGTTTCAAGGTAAATGCAAACCCCCCAAGACATCACACTCCAGTACAGTTTGAAGTGTTTTCAGATTCCTGCAGAAATACATTTACATAAATACATTTTTCTTATATGCCAAAATGACTTATTAGTATGTGCATATATTGTATCGTTACAATTACTTTTCAGCAGGTGGCAAAAGATACAAATCGGGAAAGAATAAAGTCAAAGCAGCAATTTATAAAAAGGCAACATATGCTGCTTAGATTATACAGTAGTGCTGTCTGTAGAGAGATAGGAACACTGGACTGTATGTTTAGGAGGTTATTCGTTCCACTAGTACTAAAAAAAGGAAGTACAGGTAAATTTTGATATGCTGATAAATTGATGTGTCTCTCTCTTGTACAGATCAGCTCAGTCTCAGCTAAGTCTTACTATTATATGGAGTTGAATAAATTGTGAACTATCGACAAGTGATGTAAAACCGTTTGGCCCAAGGGGTTTGTTGTGAGTCCATGCTTCAGAGGCCAAGCTAATAGGTCTGACAGTTAAGCTGTTGGTTTGATTAAAGAACTTTGTGAGATGCCAACTGGGTAACAAATTAGATACTGTAGTGTTAACAATCTGCAAAATGTGACAGGGACATATGGAGGGGTGTTTTGAGTAGGTGTCTAGACATGAAGTCGGACTCTTGGTGCTTAGCTATTAATGAAATAAATCCACTATGATCCACATGTTATGTATGCCGTATATACAAAATGAAGAGACCACTCCAGTTTTGCCTTTAATCATCATTTCTACACGTAACTATTTCAGTCCAGTGTCTGTTGAAATCCAACAAATGCAAACCTCAGGAGTGACCCAACAGCATTGTAAAAGACTATGACACATAAAAGATGTAATTAAAAATCAGGGTTATTCCATAAATATTAATTTTGTAATTGTTCCCGAATGTAAAACATTAGCATTGTGTTTAAAAATATCAGTATAAACTTGTTTCCCTAGCAGTATTCAAGATCTGAATACATTGCATTTTTTGTTAGTTTATCCAGTTTTGGTTTTCTGCAAATAAAATTGGCAGTTGACAGAATGAAACAAAAATGATTATTTTAGTTGATATAAATAGTAAATTAAGAAAAACTAAAAAATAATCCTGAAGTGGTCTCTCAAATTTTCCACGGCTGTGTATGTGTGATGCACAAACGTTAATAATTAATAAGGAAATTTCATTCATCATCTCTACCACTAATTCATATTGGGGTCACATGGAGTACTACAGTCTATGCCAGCTATCTGGAGCTGATGTAGGGAAACAGGAATAAAGAAACTGTTAAAGGGGACATTTCACAAGACTTTTCTAAAATGTCAAATCTTTGGTGTCCCCAGAGTATATATGTGAAGGTTTAGCTCAAAATATCATATAGATCATTTATTATAACATGTTAAAATTGTAGGTGTGAGCAAAATTTGCCTTTTTTGGGTGTGAGTTTTAAATGCAAATGAGCTGATCTCTGCACTAAGGGTGTTTTCACATCTGTAGTTCGGTTCATTTGGTCCAGACCAAAAGCAAAAAATGATACATTGTAACTTTTTTAGCAGTTTTGGTTATTTTCATACCACACTGATTGCTCTGATCCGCACCAGTTGAAACTAACCAAAATTCAGTCATGTGATAAGATCCACATCACTCATGGGCCACATGTATTTGAACGTATTTCCTAAACGGCTTCTCGATTGGTTAGAATCAACATCCGCGGAATTCCAACGGAATCCCGGAAGTAAACAAAAAGAAGGAAAATATAGCAGACACCATGGACAGACGGCTGCGCACTGTAATTATGTCCGTGGTTTGTATACAGCCCTCTAGACAAGCCGTTAATTTTCAGAATGAATCACAGATACGGCTTGAAAGCAACGTTTTAATGCACTACAAACGAAGACACCAAATTTCTGAGGCTCCGCCCGCACCGCCTCGCAACTCCAGGTATGTCCGTGGTCATTGTGCTAATATTGCTAATAGCAACTGTCAACAAACACTTCCTCATCCAATAATGCACGCAGCTGACTACGGCAGATGATTTAGTCCAAAATGCGCAATACTTTTGCAGTTAGGTCGGTTAGATCTCGGATCGTGTTCTCACCACAAATAAACCGCTCTAGAGTTTGTTTAAAAGCGTACCGAGACCACCTTGAAGGTCCACTTGTATGGTCCGCTTTTGGTGCGCACCTGAGTATTATCCCCTTCTGACATCACAAGGGGAGCCAAATTTCAATGACTTATTTTTCACATGCTTGCAAAAAAATGGTTTACCAAAACTAAGTTACTGGGTTGTTCTTTTCACATTTTCTAGGTTGATAGAAGCACTGAGGACCAAATTATAGCACTTAAACATGAAAAAGTCAGTTTTTATGATATGTCCCCTTTAAATAAAATTCAAAAATTAAAATTCACTTAACTAATTTTAATCTACTTACTAATTTCTATTAAGTAATGTCATTTATGTTGTTGCTAACCCATATGAAGTTTTGTGGAACATAAAGGCTAAATGTTAAGGACTCACACAGCCTCGGTCACCATTCACTTTTATTGCATAGACAAAAATAAAGCATTTGCAATAAAAGTGAAGAGTGGGTGAGGCTAGGAGTCCTTAACTTTTCTTTGGTTTCTATTTGTGCTTTGTGCAGAAAAGAAAGAAATTAAATAGGATTTAAACAACATGATTGTGAGTAATTAATGACAAAAGTTTAATTTTCTACTGAGCTACCATCAATTTCTGGCCCAATTCATTATGCGCATGGTGGAGAGCAATGTGGGCATTATGCTAAATAATAGAGTTAAATGATCAGCAGAAGAAACTTATTGGAGTTGATACAATGAGCAGATTAAAACATTGACAAACCTTTGCTAAACTGTCGTTTTAACCTTAAAGGTTGATTTTAGGTTGCTCTAATTCTAAGTATTATTATTATGGATATTACAGTTCTTTTGTACAAGACCCACCAATGTCAACCATACAACTATATCTCACAGATATTATCACTGTATTTTGCTATATGACAAAAGTTTTATGAGAGCTTTCACAAGCTTCCCAAAATATCTCATGCATACTTGATAAGTCAACAAATATTCACAACCAGATTCATTATACTGTCAGATGTATGACACGCAGAAGAAAAGTTCCTGTATTGAATCAAAGTGTAGATTGCTCTGTTTCAACTCCGCCGGCCCTGGTGGCCTCTGACAGCTTCCTGAACATCCTTGAGAGAGACAATCAGACTTTTTTTGGCTAAATTTATTCCCTCCGTTAATGCCATAAGTCATTTTTTGAATAACTTGCTTTCAATTTCATTTTACTTTTCAGTATTTCTAAAGGGAGGAATGTTATTCATATTCACTAGCTGCAGATTACATCCCGTTTGTGAGTGAATGAGATTTTGGGTGCTGACTGTAAGCAGGGCCACTGTAGTTCAACTTTACATCTGCATGCACTTCACGCCCACTAAGCACAGGGACGCTAGCACACTGTAATTGTTAATACATTTGTCTCTCTGACTGCCATTGCTTCACGCAACGCAGCACAGGAGAATGAGGTCATATATTTATTTCTCCTGCTCACTTGTTAGCATGTTTGGGGACAAACAGTGCTTAAAGAGATGAAGCCTGATAACTATCTCACTAATCTGCATTATGTGCATGAATTAGCATATTTCGAGCAACAAATAAATATGCATGTAAATAGACGCTCGGCCGTGCCAATCGTGTCTGTATGTGAGAGTCTGTGATCGTTTGGCTGAAGAAGCTTTTCAGGAACTTTATACTGTAGCTGTGGCCACTGCCAATGTAATTTCACTTATGGTCTGAGTTTAATTACTTTGGATTAAATTGGATGGCCTGTGCCTACATTTTAAGTACCATAAGAGTACTTTGAAAAATGAATTGGTCGATGCAATTATGTGTTTAGGTGCGTTTACTATATTTACTATAAGTTACTAAGGGGTTTAATTCACTTTGAAGGAGAACATCACAGTGCTGATCAACGCATGTATTTTATTCATGTTTGTTTTATAGGTTGTAGCAGTATAATTATTCAAACTAATGCCAAGATTTCCTGCCAAAGCTAGTTTGGACCCATAATTGAAATACACTCTATGGAATCAAAAACAGACTGCTGTAAAGAGTGCTTGCCTTTTAAAACAGCTGACATCATCTTGATCTAATTCCCTGGACTAGACAAATGGACTAATGCTCACCAAGATGAGAACAATATCCTGATGAATGTTAGGACACAAATCCTCAGAAAGATTTTAAGGTTTTATGGTTACTTATTCAAACATGAGGTTACCCCATGTCATCTATATTGGCAAGCATTACTATTATAATCATTGTAACAATTTTATTATGTGATTGCTGTGAGATTTGATCAAACCAACAACAACCACACAATCTCATGGTAAATTGTAACAATTTTATGAGGTGCTATTGATACATTTAATTTCATTCATATGTTTTAGTACAATGTGCTTTCGCCCCAGTGATGCAAGATTTAGGGATGAAAGTGCTTGTTCTTGCTTTTTTTAAAATAATTGTTGTTTTTTTCATCAAATGAATTAATACAAAATTGCCACCTTGTAAAATCACATTTTACAATAACATTTTAGGCCAATCATCTAACATTGTGGTGACAAGTTTTGCGTGGACAAACACCAGCAACGTTTTCTTAGAGTCCCCCTATGGTGAAAATCAAGTTTTTGGGCCCTATCATACCCCCAGTGCAATGCAAGTGTTTTTTCAGCCCGGCGCAGTTGTCATTTTCACGTTTAGTGCCACGCTATTTAAATAGCAAATACATTTGCACCCATTTTTGTGCCCATGGGCGTTCTGGTCTGAAAACGAGGTGTGTTCAGGTACACTGTTGGCGCCTTGCTATTTTGACGCAACTAAATTAGACTACGCCATTGACCAACAAAAACCTGGTCTAAAGTCAATGGCGCCATATTGTTTCTTGTTATTTAATGAGCGCGTTAGTAATATGCACCTATAAATGGGAAGACAATGCGCGTTTACTTATCACACACATGGATGCGCAGCAGCACACAAATGTTTTTAAATATGAAAAATTAACAACACAGTCTCACGGGAAGTCGTGTTATAGTAACGAAAAATTTTGATTAATTTTTTCGTGTTTGATGACACGAATTTCCGCTGTTTTTCGTGTCTCTGGAGACGAATGTCTTTTTTGTCCTTCCCAGCACGAATTTCTATCAATGGCTGTTCGTGTCTGTGGCACGACTTTCTTTATCGTGTTATTTTATATTTTGTTTTCTCATCGTTGTTTCCTATTTTTAAATCATTTTCGCTTGGGGTTAGGGTTAGATCCGGGGTTTGCGTTAGGATGTTATTTTTTGCATTGGTTTCTACATGTTTTTCGTCCACTTTTAAAACTATTCTCGCCTGGAGCTGGGGTTAGAGCTGGGGTTTGGGGTAGGAAGTCGCAGAAAGTGATTCTAACCCAAACCCCAAGCGACAATGGTCAAAAAATAGAAAACAACGATGAGAAAACAAAATATAAAATGACACGATAAAGAAAGTCGTGCCACAGACACGAACAGCCATTGATAGAAATTCGTGCTGGGAAGGACGAAAAAGACATTCGTCTCCAGAGACACGAAAAACAGCGGAAATTCGTGTCATCAAACACGAATAAATTAATCAAAATTTTCGTTACTATAACACGACTTGCCGTGAGACTGGGTTGAAATTAAAGGATTAAAATGTAAAAAAATGATTATTGAGTCTCTTGGACATAAATGAGGACCGATTATGAGACGTTAGAAGGCATAAAGAGCTGCTTCACCTTTAGCCTGGTAAATAAATAAATGCTTTGCTTTAAACTGTTTTGCTTATTTAGATTTTTTAAAATGCTACCCCACGGATTTATTGTATATGATGACTTTGTACCCCTGGATATGGTGAGAGAGATGAGAACCTTTTTTAAGTAATGCTTTTTTAAAACACTCACAGTGCTGTCCAAGTGGTGAAACATTTCGGCTCTCCACACTTTTGTAAATTCTTTATCGATTTTTTTTATCAATCTTAAACTAGTGGTCTTCTTCCTCCTTCCTAGTTTTTCAGTTTACACATTACGCCATCTAAATAGGAAATTGGCATGGCGCCAGCTCAACTGGCTTTTAAAGGGAATGGGAGATGAGACTATCATTGGTTAATTGCATGTTACACAAAAAACACACCCATTACGAGAATAGGAACAACACTTTTAGACTGTGTGCTTGGCGCACAAACCATTTTTTCCATCTTCAAATTAGCAAATGTGGATTTGGACACAACATTTTAGTGTCAGGAACTGGACACGAACCCAGGTGCAGACAGTTAAACAGAAACTTTTATTATAAAAGAAACAAGAAAACAAAACCCACGAAGGGGAAAAACACACTAGGCAAACAAAACACTAAACAGACTAGACTTAACAATAAGCTTGACAAAAAATACACTTGACTAAAACTTGGCAATAGCATAAGCTTTAAAAAGGACTGGTACAAAACGAACAAGCACAGGACAGCAAACACAAGGGCATTAAATATGGGAGCAAATCAAGAGGGAAACAGATGACATGAATCAAACAATAATGAGGAGAGAATTACAAGGGAGTGGGGTAAAAGTGACAGGACACGAGAAACACGTGGTCTAATAAAACCAATACAGTGACCACGTGTTCCCACACAAAACATGGGTATGTCATGATTCTGCCTCAAGACTAGATTAAACAAAAGACAAGAGGGCAGAATCATGACATTTAGACTGTGCGCAGTGGGCTTCAGACCATATGCTTCAAATGTTAAATTAGGCCCATAATTGTTGTTTAAATGTCTATGTGGTATTTTTAATATACTTTAAGACAAAGCATGCAAACCATGCAAATTCATCATTCAACACTGGGTATTTTCTCTATAAGATTTTAGTTTTGAAATTGGCTCGGTTTCCTACATTACAAACATGCAACCAATCACAACTGAATGAGTGGATTAGTACTCTCATGCTGCTTAAACCTGCAATGTGAACGCTCTAACCTGTTAACATTACACTACAAATAATACGTGCTGCAAACGTGGACCTCACATTTGATTTGTAAACCATCAGCTACATGGCTGAATCTGCCAAAGGTGGCATCTACGTACATATATATCTATGTTCTGACTGGTGCAATTGAGTGGAGGCGGGGACTAATTTGTATATTCATATTTATGAGGCGATCTGGTTAGATTGAGTAGAGGCGGGTACTAATTTGCATATTCATAGATCCACGTATACTACGTTTAGTATATGCGGATCTATGAATATGCAAATTACATTTAACTTATTTTAAGACACAAGAAAATTATTATTTCTAAATTGATGTAAATTGATGCTCAAAGATGAGTTTTAAGGGATAACATGATGGACTACAGGGGGACTTTAAGAGAAATATCTTTGTTGTGAATAGAAATGGCTCATCAAGCATAATTATTGAGTATATTGCCTTTACGCTACAGGAGAACATTTGTTTAAGAAATTATACGTGAAAAGAATACATAACATCTTTTAAACTTTTAGGCACAGTTACCAAGAAGGTCCTGTGTGTGGGTGTGTGTTTGTTGTGTGAGTGCGGTGTTGAATTTTGTCTGCAGGGTTAATTAGCATTGCAGAAGCAAAGTCTGAAGGCAGTCGGCTGATCAAACCTCTGTCTTTCTCTCCGTCTCTCACAGCCCTTTCTGTCTTTTGTGAGCGTGTTGGTGTACACACGTTCGGCATGAATAGGAAAAATCGGCACAAGGCATAAATTATGCCTCAGCTACACATAGTCATATACATACACATAGAAAAATACCAACGGGAAGAAAAAACCTGTTGGCCAAATAAACGTGACTGCACACAGATTAATGGTATTATCAAGACGCGCAGGTGGAAAGATGAATCAGTGCCTGATTTCTTTGTCTCATTGTTTTGCTGTTATCCATTGCAACATGTTCTTCTTTTTGATTTACTGCTTATATTCTTCTCATTTTTCCATCTTATAAACTTGTATCTTTCAATATATTTTCTATTGTGTCTTCAATTATTTTCTGTGCCCTTACATCATATCTATGTGCCCTTTGCATTTTGAGTTTCTTTGCAATGATACAGTGCAAATTGTATTATTGTTTCTCACAGAATTTTAATGTCATACATCCAAGATATTTTCTCACTCAACACTCCAGAGATTATAAAATTGCATTATTACTATTATATATATGCAGTATCTGTAATAGCTTTATGTCTCTATTATGTGTGGGAATGAACTCCTGCTTTTCTAAGACGGATCGTGCTATTGTTTTTCTTCACTTTTGTAAGTTGCTTTGAATAAAAGCGCATGGTACATACCTAAATGCAAATGTGTGTACTGTATGCACCTGTATATATGGGCAGCTAACGTTACGCCCTCCATTGTGGCATGTTTTAATTAATGTAACTATTTTAAAATGCATTATTCATATTAACATTATGCATGCAGTTTTATGACCTTATGTTAATTATGAAATGGCTTACACAAGACTACATGCTGTAAAACTGTCCACCATTGGACTTTTCTGCTATAGTGAACAGCAATGGTGGTCAATCACAGGCAGCATCTAAAAATACACATTTCTCCCGGCACCATAAATACCCTACCATATATATATAATGACAACCCAAACTTTTGATGTGTAAAACAAGCCTATTTTATCTGTCAGCTATGCGTGTGTTTATTCATTGTGTGTGTAAATATTTGCATGGTTGTATTTAGTGATTCTCATAGGTTAATCCTCGTTTTAACTCTTGTTATTTGAATAGCGGTTGCTGACAGGCTTGACAAACATACCCAGACTTAAAGCATTAGCAGCTGAGCCCAGACACCCTACTGATGTTCAGTAAACATAAACACATTGCATCAGCCCTTACACACGCCCTCCCAGACAGACACACACACACACACACACACACACAAACATGCAAACATCAACATACTAATTTATTCTATTGAGAACCACTGAATGAAATGTGCAGGAAATATTCACCAAAACCCCAAAACAGGCATCTAAAAATAAATCGCACATAAAGCACGGGTTATTTGCACATTCTGTGTGCGATCTTTCAGCACGTGATTTATGCAAATCAGGCATTGGCACAAAAACGCCCAAAACACTTAGTGCTGAACGTAATTTGCGCACCGCAGATCCACAACTTGCAGCCTGGAGGATCCAACACACTATGTGATTTGTCTTACTTTACCAGGACTAGTATTGCTCCCCCACTGCGATATACACATAACACCGTATCGCTTATTAAAGTATAGAAAAAGTACACTTGGTAAAACTAAGCATCAGGATATTCCTGGCTTCAATGCTTTGCTAAATCATTTAATGGATAAATACAATATCAGAAAAAAATGCTCCCATTGGGGCATTACCCTTTAAAAATGTCTTAGTATGCACTATTTAGGTCCAGATTTGGTACCGATATGTCCCTCTGAGGTACTAATATGGACTCTTGTGGTGCAAAGGTCTACTTCTTTCAGACAGTGCACCTGTTTCTGTGAGCCGTAAAGGCACAACATTATTTGCGTCGAGAAAATAGCACAGAAAGGTTGTGCCAAAAAGATCAGACGCAAGTTTTGTACAGAAAAACCGTGGTGTTTAATTCGGCGTTCAAATGTGTGAACCCGCAGACTCCTGGAAAATCATTTGAGTATTATTAAAGTATTCAGTAGATTTTCACCTGAGCTCTAGGGAAATGAAACATTCAAAGATAAGAGCTTGACTGACGGCTCGTTGCCATGGGTGCCGAGCTACACAGGGTTTCAGTCTTGTGCAATGCGCGAGAGACGCGCTGAGAAGTGAATGTGTAATAACACAGAGATCAATAGCAGGAGTCAATAGCGCTCCACTGGGCTGGATCAGAGTATCATAGAGACACTACGGCACGTTGACAGAAAGCGACATACAGGGAACACACACAGCCCGTGGCACCTACATTTAGATACCTCTGTAAGAAATGATCACCCAATGTAGATCAAGCTCGCGCTGTAGAGCTGAATAAAACATGAGATCCAGAGACCCCGCGGGATGAAGGTCAGCAAACACACTGTATACTGTACATTCACAAGCATTCCTCGGATTTATACTGATGTATATGTGTGTACGCTACAGGCTGACTCCCATTCAGACTCACCAAGTTTTGCATTCTCCCTTGGTGTCAGGTAGCCCCGACACCACATCAACCCGGTGGGAGATGGGACACGGCTCTCTCAGTGGCTGTGGTGGTTTCACTCGATGAAAAATGGATGAGACTAAAATTAGATAAACTAAAATTAGACCCCAAGTTAATCTGCAGAATGTCCTCAAAGTAAGAAAAACCGCAGGCTTCACAATACCCGTCTGTGGAGGCGAGACACTGATGTAGATCAATGGGGGTGATGCGGGCAAATCTTTCCAAAGCTCACCTGCAGCGCATGAGGAAATGGCCTGATCTTTATTTTTATACACTAGAAAACTACACAAGCTTTTCATTAGACACATGCTCGTAGGAGCATTAGGCTGCGATGTAAATTATGTACATTTGTTGAGTATTCAAGACGAAATTTCATTTCTTTCCTCTTTAAAACACAGGTGGAGATATTTAAAAGTGGTTTCATTGCAGAAGAAATAAAATACTGTTCTCCACACAAGAAAGTACTGTAAGTAATGTAGGTTTCGACTGACATAAAAGTAAGTAAATAATGACATCGTTTTATTTTGGATAAACTATTAAACCTGTGCTGCCACGTCTGGTACAGAGATAACTGAGATAACACAAATTTAATAAACGAACCGAAAGCGCGCATTTATCCAAGCCAAAAAATGTTACCTGCTGCGTGACAACGTATCCTCTGACATAATAGCTTATCTCAGTCCTTGAAAAGAGGACTTTGTAATGATTAATTGATTAACTTTAGAAATGCCTCTCTAATCCAGGCACCTTTAGCAAGAATTACATCAACACCCATGCTCTTCCCTGCTGCTGATACTGTCATTGGATCGGCCGGGATGAATTGAATTATTAACTCATTAAAACTTAATAAACTTCTCCTGTCAGTAAGCTGCTCCCTATAATGAACCACAGGCTTAGTGTTGCCCCCCGATGTTTTAGCCAGATGCGTCCTCTGTCTTCATTCTGACACTCATGCTGGCAGGCAGACGTTTCGCGCTTTGTGTCGCCACGAACCTGATGGAGTCGTGAATGAAACTTGAATTGTGCCATGGCTGAGCAATGCTTCTTTTGTGCACGCAAGGACGTTCTCGGTAAACAGCAGTGAAAACGCAACGGCGAGGGTTTGTGGCATGTACTGATATTGATTTTTAAAGGAAAGGAGAACATTGATTTTACTAATCACTCTGAGCATTTGAAAGAGGCTGACTGTGCTCCTCACACAGAGTTTTTTGGACGAGGGGAATCTGAAATTGATTTTTAAAGAGCATGCACCTCTAACTTTTCTTGCTGATTTAATGAATTGAAATTAGATGGACTGTCTTTTATTGCTCATAAATTACACGGCTCGCTGGGATGCTTGATTCTGATTGGCCAGTCATGACATTTGCAAGTTTGTTATTCCCAGATAACAACCGTTAAGAACTAATAACACACGGTATGCCGGATGCTGCAAATTATTTTGACAGGTACAGTTCAATATTACACAAAATTAAATATTTCTTTTAATAACATATATGCACTGTAAAAAATCTTTGCTGCCTTAGATTTTTTTTGTTGAATCAACTCAGATTTACAAGTCATGCCAACTTACTATTATTTATCTTGACAAGAGATGAGTTGCTACAACTCATAAAATACTGTATAGTTGAAAAAAAGTCAACTTCATTTTTTAAGTTATAACAACTCATTTGTAGTTATACCAACTTAGTCAATATAAATAATAGTAAGTTGAAATGACTTAAATCTGAGTTGATAAAAAAATTGTGACAACAATATATATAGGCTACAAATGATTAAACCAAATCGCATGTTCGTGGCATGTCTTGTTTTATCTTAAAACCGAAAATAAAAAGGTTTTCTACGTGGAAGGTCTGCATTGTTTAAAAATGAGCTTCTAAAACATGAAAATTAATATTTAATGTGCCTTCACTGTAAAAAAATCCAACTTTAAAATGTTCATTCAACAAAGAACATTATGTAACTTGAACAAAGATTTCTTTGTTGAAGGGTGTCAATTGATTATTTTGTGTTCACTGAATGAAAAGAGCATAATCCTTCAGCTAACAAATATTATTTTGTTGACTGGACTTAGATGTATAAGTTTTTGTCCAATTCGTTCACCCAACTTGCCAAACTGAGTAATCTGAACAAGCATTTAAAAAAAACAATGGTCGGAATGGTTCCCAGCATGCATTGCGACATGTTCACTTCTTTGGTTAATATTTACTAAAAAGATGACTGTTTTAATGTTTGCTGGATTTATTTATGTTGTTAATGTTAGTTATATGTTGTATTAAGAGTAATTTTTAAAGAATTATGTTTGTTCATTGTTACCATGATTGAGAAGTGTGTGTTCAGTGTAGAGGGCAGCACAATGAGTTAGCACACATCATTGTCAGACAAAGACTTTGTTTATGAGACCTTTCTGTGTACAGTCCAAAACATGTAGATTAGTTAAATTTGGATATACTAAATTACTCTTTACCCAACTTAGTCACTAGTTGAGTAAACATAGAAATTTGCTTATTACCTAATCAGTTTAAGTTGGTTCAACTTTTTGGTGTAAGTTGACATTACTCAGTAAATTGAGTTAGGTGAACTACATCATCCAAGAGTTGAGTAAACTCAAAAATGCTGTGTAGCAAGTTGCCTTGAAAATTTAAGTTAAGTCAACTTTTTATTTTTTACAGTGTTACCTTATGAGGTAAATACCACGTAATAAACGGGATAATGTATAGGCAGCCGATTGTTGTCAGAGCTTATTTCTACGATAACAACCGGGTGCCTATACATTTTTCTTTACATGTGCAATCGTTACACAAGCTATGTTCTCAGAAATACAGGAAAACATATTGCCAGAATCAGCTCGTGACTGCTCATCCGAGGGGCGCAAATTCAAAATAAGTGTTGGGAGTGTCATGTGTGTTGCTTGTGTTTTCAAAATATGTGTCTGTTGCATCATGTGAACCATGTGCATCACGTGTTTTGTCAAAATAAGTGCCTGCTGCACACGCGTCAAAACCGTTTATGATAAAAGAGACGCTCACATTCACAAAATACACGATAGACACTCCCTTAACAGTAAACTCTGATTACGCATGAGATTATGGGAGTATCTGGCAAACGTGAGCGTCTCTTTTATCATAAACCCTTTGGACGCGTCTGAGGCGGGCACTTGTTTTGAGGAGACACGTGATGCACATAGGATCACTCGACGCGCAGAACACATATTTTAAAATAAGGAACCACACACATGACGAGCTACACACATGTTGTGACGAACTTCGCATCGAGCGCCATCTCTGGCCAGAATAATATAAATACAAATGATACAGAAATAGAATGTGAAGAGATGAAAAACAGAAATATCAAAAGATACATGTATATAAAAATAGCACATTTGCATATATGTGACATGCATGTATAAATAATAATTCATAGTCTAAATATAAATGTAAATTAATTTATAAATAGTAGTAAGTACACAAAAACAGATACTGTAAAATATATTAATATATAAAATGGAAAATTGGCACAAGGTTGATTCAATGTATACAGGTCAGTCTGTAGCTATATTGGTTTGTGTGAGTCTCACCAGTTCACTGAAAACTGTGTGGCCCATTTATTTAGCCTATGATTATGACCAGTGGGTCTTTCTTTTATAGCCCTTCAGAGCAATGGAGATGGCAGAATGCATTATGATTTCTAATTGACTAATAATTTCTTAGAAATTATGTGCACATAACTTCTCCCAAACTATGCTCGGATATAGTGATATTTTCAATGCAACAACAACAACACTCATCTCTTCTTCATAATAAAAAAAATGTGAAACACATCATTTTAGGGTATTCAATCGTTTGCATTGTGTCTGTGGGAGAATTAAAACTTTTCCAATTAGCACGAAATTGAGAACCATGTAGAATAAAAGCTTCTGAAATGGTCAGATAGTTAGGGATGCTTTAAGGTTTAATTATCTAAAGCAAGAGGCTCTACTGTTTTCTAGGGAAAATCTGAACATGTTGGGCTTTTACGATGGAAGCATACATTTTTAATGCCGAGACCAAATGACTGTAATTTAGATGCGGGTTTAAACGATGCAATCTCATGCAAGATAGATACACATAAAAATGTCCCCCGTTGGTGAACCTTTTTAGGGATGGTTAATCATGTTGTCCATAATAAGGGTTGTACTTCAGCCTGTTTTATAGTAAAGGATGCTAATTGGTAGATTAATATTAGAGTATCCAGAAGAGTAAACTGTCACTATACAATAAGAAATATCTAATTTCATTTATTTTTAATAAATAATCATGTAACATTGTATTAAATTTTATTTATCTTTTAGAGTGCACAGTAGTTTAGATACACTACATATTTATTTCTTTTTACACTAAACACATATACAATTTAGGGTTAAAATCAGTCTACAGTGTCTAAATTACACACCCGTGTCTTACAGACCTGTGGAATGCCTGTCTGCCTGCCGTTTGCTTTCTTCCATTATTGATTTTGATTGGCAAAGCAGGACTTGTGCCAAGGGAGCATGGGGTTTCCATGGTTATGGCATGTTTGGAGATGTCTCTCTGAAAGCAGGCTTTGTGTGTGTGTGTGCGTATAAGCGAGAGAGACAATCGATGTAACACAGGGTTCCTATCATAAAGAATCAGGAAGAGATTTTTTATTAGGGAATTGGTATGGAAGAAATGGGCTTGTGTTCATGTATGTGCATTATAATCTCATAAATTATACATGTGGATGTTTACTGGAGATGGGAATGAGTACTCAAGTATTCAGACACAATAATTGTGTGATTTTATGTCTTACACTATACACCAACCAGTAAATTATGCAAACATGCCAATAAAGAGCCTCATTAAATGTTATTTGATGATTATTAGCTACATTTTTAGCAGTTGTATGCGGTACTATGAGTGTCTGCATCGTGTATTTTTCCTTTGAAGCAGTTAGACAGATTTTTTTCTCCTACTGCATATATAAATTATTAATTTGTATGTTGAGTATACAAACTTACCAAAATGCCAAAGTGTATAATTATGATGCCCAATAATAATCTGGGCATGCAGAACTAAAGTCCTATAACCCTGTTAATTTTTTTATTTCATTCTGCAAAAATATTGACTAAAAATGATTTTGACTATCTTTGTGTCTTGTTCTTTGTCTGCCCTTGTTCTCTCTTTCTCCCCGTCTCTCTATCTCTGTCTTTGCAGGTGGCCATGCTGTTCTCTTCGTTCATTTGTGCTGTGGGGTTCTCCCTCCTGTCACTCCTGCTGTTTCAGTGCCCCGCCCATGCCTGTCCTCCCCGCTGTGAGTGTGCGGTGCCCACCCGCTCTGTTTCATGCCATCGACGACGGCTGGCACAGGTGCCTGAGGGCATCCCTATAGAGACAAGGGCGTTGGACCTGAGTAAAAACCGTCTACGCATTGTTACGCCGCAGAACTTCTCTTCACTGCTTCTGCTGGAGGAGCTGGATCTCAGCAACAACCTGTTGTCCTCCGTGGAGCCCAATAGTTTCCGTGCCCAACCGCGTCTTCGGGTCCTCCGACTGCGCAGTAACCAGCTGACGTTATTGCCTCGTGGTGCGCTGGCTGGCCTCAGTGAGCTCACCCTGCTGGATGTAAGTCAGAACCGCCTTGTTATACTGCTGGACTACGGGTTTGAGGAGCAGAGGAGGCTGCGTGTGTTAGAGCTAAGTGATAATGAATTGGTGTTTATTGCCCCACGGGCGTTTAGCGGCCTGGCATCGCTGCGATCCCTTACACTGCAACGCTGCAACTTGAGCACGGTACCCACGCATGCTCTCGCGCACCTGCACGGCCTGACCGTCTTGCGTTTGCGGGACCTGGGAATTGCCGAGCTTCAGCCGCATGCCTTCAAGGGTCTTCAACGACTCAAACATCTAGAGGTGGACCGCTGGCCTCTGTTGGAGGGGTTTCCCACCTCAGCCCTGCAGGGGCTGAACCTCAGCACGCTGTCTGTTACGCACACCAACCTATCATCCGTGCCGGTCGTAACGCACCTGTCATACCTGACGCATCTAAATCTGTCTTACAGCCGTATACGGGTACTGCCAGCAGGATGGCTGCGGGGAATGGACAGGCTGGAGGTTGTACGAGTGCGACAGTCTAACCTGCTCAGCGTGGAGCCACAGGCCTTTCAAGGAGCCTCCTCGCTGCGCCTTCTGGACCTCTCGTACAACCGCCTGTCCACACTCGAAAGAGGTGTTTTTCCTGCTTCCGAGTCGCTGCAGAGTCTCCTGGTTGGTCAGAATCCGTTAGTGTGCGACTGTCGCCTGCGCTGGCTGCTGGAGAGGAATCCGCTTCTGCTGTACGGGGATCTTCAACCTGAATGTAGTGCGCCTGCCCCCTTAGCTGGGAAACTCCTAAGGGACCTGGCGGAAAATCTAATCTCTCGTTATGTAATCTGCACCAAACCCAGGGTCGTCTCCATGGCAACATATCCGGCACAGGCGGAAGAAGGACAGAGAGCTTGGCTGTACTGCAGTGCGGAGGGGGCACCACCTCCATCGGTCTCATGGCTGACACCACTTAGGCGACACATTACAACGAAGACTACAGGCAGAGTCGTCGTCCACACCAACGGCTCACTTGAATTCCGCATGGCAGAGCCGCAGGATAGCGGCATGTACGTGTGCGTGGCGTCCAACCCGGCCGGAAACGCTACCCTGTCCGTAACGCTCGCGGTAAAAACCTCGGGAATCAGAGACAGAGCCTTTTATGCCAACCACAGCTTCATTTTTGACCCCGACTACAACAACTCACTGACTAATGGCACCGAAGAGTTCACCATCAGGGTGGTGTTGGACTTCACCACCATCCTGGTCTCCACGGCAATGGGCTGCCTCAGCTTCCTGGGCGTCGTGTTGTTCTGTTTCCTGTTGTTGTTTGCGTGGAGCCGAGGCAAAGGGAAGCACAGGGGGAGCGTGGACATCCAGTACGTCCCACGAAAGAGGAAAGGAGCGAACTCGGAACTCACAGAAACAAGCGGGCCCAGACGAGTCAACATGAAGATGATCTAAACTGTTTACATGACGAAGACTTCACAGGATTGCATGGTCAAGTGTGTGTGTTTGTTAAACTTGTGAGTCTTCAGGTATCTGTGCTGCAAACGAAGCAAACGGATGTATAATCATGAAAGTTTACACGTTGTATCCCAACGGAAACAAAAGAAAGATAAAGAAACCAAAACGTATTATGCGCGTCTTCTGCGATGCTTTGTCAGTGGAAAGCATTATTTGGACAGTGCAGACGTGTGTACGTTTCACTTGTTGTACATATTTCATATTTGTGGGAAAGAATGGTATATTTATATATATATATATACACATACATATATCTCTATTTACAGATACGTTACGATTACGTTTCAAAACGCTGCAAAAACTCAAGTTGTCTTCCCCAATAAGCAAAGTATCTACTGGATAAAGCCCCGGCAGTGCTGTGTTGTGAAGTGTTTGGTTTTGCTCAGAATTGCTGTTCTCCTGGGACGTCCTCTCGATGGCAGAACCTCTGGTGGAACCGGGGAGATTCTGCCGTTTTGTTGTAAAGATGTTAAAATGCAAGAAGATGTTTGACATGGTGTAGGTTCCCGGGGCTGTATTTGTGACTCAGTGGAAGTCTGTGGAACTGTGTGAAGATGTTCTTTTATTTCTTATGTTCTGTCAAATGCTGCTCCAATGTTTTTACATACTAAATATCTGTTTATATTTTCCAAAGAAAATAAATATAAATCATACAGCTTGATAAGTGTTACTGTCATCTCAAATCTTGTTCTTGTCCGTCTCAAGTGTTCCCAGTTGGACAAAACCCTACCCAAAAGATGTGTACCTTATATTTTAAAGCAAATCAGCGAGCAATAGCTGTCATCTAGGTTAAATATAGACCCGATATAATCCTGCTGTTAGTAAACCAGATCAAGCTTGAATTTGGTAACATTACGTTTTTCCCAAAATAACATGTGAGATGTATGATATTGCATCATGTACACAAAGTCAAAAGTGATTACAAGGTGTTTAGTTTCTAATTTATTTTTTATTTTATTTATTTTTGGGCTATGGTCATGTATGGTCAACAGACATCTATTAAAGGTCCGTTTTTCCTGTGCTTTTTAAGCTTTGATTGTGTTTACAGTGCACAATATAACGTGTGTTCATGGTTTTTTATGTATAATCTTATGTATAATATGTTATCTTTACAGCGCTGTTTTTACTGTCCTCAAAACGGGCTGATGTCTTCCTTGTACTATGAGGTCCCTCCTTCAGAAATACGTAACGAATTCTGATTGTGTAGTTTGTTTAGTGTGTTGTGATTCCACAGCAGCTTAGCTTAGCCAGAGCTGGCGACTGACGTATTCCTGTGGGCGGAGTTTTATGCTGCATTTACTGTGGGCTTACATCAGATGCGAGTTCAACGATTTGCGCGAGTAGATTAC
Source organism: Misgurnus anguillicaudatus (assembly GCF_027580225.2). Taxonomy (NCBI): domain Eukaryota; kingdom Metazoa; phylum Chordata; class Actinopteri; order Cypriniformes; family Cobitidae; genus Misgurnus; species Misgurnus anguillicaudatus. Next base: position 14,967,915 of record NC_073347.2, on the reverse strand, counting down.
ATACAAAGTCAATGCAAAGACACGATCAGACGCGTGCTTGCGTGGAGCTATGCGAATTACGCGATATGGGCGGCACGTTTGCCGTGAAAACACGCGCTATTTGACTCAAACGCGTCTTCACCCAAGTTAAAAACATTCAACTCGAGCGAAAAATTTGCATGATACGAAGTTAAATCCCGCGAGTAATCTAGAGCGAGCAATGCGATCGCACGCTTCGCGTTTGGTGTAAACCCACAGTTACACCAGCCGCGGTAGAGGTGGCAAGCACGGGTGATTTACATGTTAAGTCAATGCACGAATTCAATTTAAGGAAACGCGCGAGTTGAAAAATCTGAACTTCGCGTATTTCCGCACCGCGTTAACTAATCAGGACCTTGCTGTAGTAGTGACGTGATTTCACCCGCGGCTTTCACACGCGAATGAAGCGAGTAAACTCAAATGTTCAAGCATCCAACTACACGCGAATAGCGCGTTTTTGCCGCCTCTACCGCGGCTGGTGTAAACGCAACATTATATTGACGTCATTCAACCGGGAAGTAGAGGGCTGTAGTCCAAACCGGCCATTCGCTGTAGGCTTTGAAAGGTGAATTCTGTTTAAAAAATATATAATCCCTGGCAGTGAACTTTGAGCTTTATCATTTTGCAGGCATTATTTATGCACTAACAGCAACATTACACATTTACTAAAGTATGAAAAATGGGATCAGGAAGAACGGGACCTTTCAAATTTCACTGACGGCCCAAATGTCTGGACGGCTATAGTTGTCTTTTAAACACAGAATTGCATTGTCAGTTCTACACCACTAATGTCACCAAACAGATGCAAAAAATCTCTCAGTTTCCCAAACACATACCCTGTATCTATTCTTTAAATAAAAAAATACCTTACAATTGCCTTACTTATAGCTATAGTCTTATAGCAAATTATCTGGCATACCAGAAAGTAGGCTATACTTCATCGTCAAAAAATGTGACACACTTCAGCTTTATCATAAAAACATCACACTTCCACTTTAACTTAATTTTAAGCAGGAAAGATGGATAGCCAGAAAATGTATTTGATATAACCGCAATACTGGAATCAAATTACGCCTACTCAAACAGATTATGATCTTAAAATCTTCCCCTTTTTAAAGTGCTTCGGAGTGATTACTTGAAACAAAAGTGCAAGGACAGAGTTTTCATCAGGAGAATGTCCCTTAAGAAATGGCTGAACCAGTCTACTGCCAGCAACTTAAAAGTACCTGGAAGCGATGTTGGTCTTTATGAGGTAAGATTGTGTTACACAATCAGCAGCATCTAAATATACCTGAAGTAATCATGTCCTTTCTGACTCACGAATTTAAACAAAAGTAGTATATGAGTGTGTCAGTGTGCGTCATCATCGTCTTATGAGTACGTGATGTTCTGTGTTCAGTGCCTCACCTCGCAATTGTCTGTCGGCACGAGCTGTGGTGAAAATAGGAGTAGGGGGCACTTTTCTATGTCGATGAGCTCTCTTAACAGAAACTTTACAGCATCAAGAACTGATGCATAGTCTGTATTCAAGATTCAAGTCCTTGAAAACTGCTTTGTATTGAGAGCGACTGCAGAGAAGAAAGAAAGACAAACATATTAAGAGATCTAAACTTAATCACTGATCCCAGGAAGAATATTATATAACAATAAACATTACGCAGGGCACTTGACCTTTATTTTCTCAGACATAGTACTTTGTACTTTTGAGTGCTTTTTGCTAGAAAATATCGTGGATCATTGTGTAGACAGAGATAATAGTTTGAGTGCCAGCTGATAAAAGGTTCAATCAAAAATAAATGTTCTGTCTTTTCTTACTCTCCTTCCTGTTATTCGGACAAAAAAGTTTAAGCATAAAAAGGACACAAGCCACCATGAATAAAGGTGGTCCACCCAGCATGTACTGTTTATTCTGAAGGCACATGAAGTTTTGAGTATTTAATTAACTTCATTGATAATCTTCCCCTCCAAGTGTCCTGTTAAACGCTGTGACAAATCAGTCCGGTGCTGGATCAATTAGTCATTAGCAGTAATTGTTGTGCACTGAGTAAACCAATTAATTGAAAAAAAATCCCTACACAGGACAGATATAAAAGATGTGATTTCTATCATAACCTATTTCTGATGCAACTGTCTGTGTTTTGTTACAACAGAGGAGAATATTTTCAATAAATGTCTTACATTTCATACACAGCTATTCTGTGACTTATAATACCTGACATTTACGATATTTGCCATATGGTCCACAGCTTTCATATATGGGTCAAAACACACTTACCAACAGTAACTGGTGGACAGTGAATCAGTATCACAGACATAACACCAGTAATATTGACAAGGTAAACTTGTTTATTTATTGAAATAAATTATATCAATTCTTCAGATTTTCAATTTCTCTAAAATCATTGTCAAATAAAAATGTGATCAAGTGATTTGTGGGGTTTTTTGTAACATGGATGATGTGGTATTTTTCTAAATGGACATACAGTTGTTTTCACACTGGTTATACACTCACCTAAAGGATTATTAGGAACACCTGATCAATTTCTCATTAATGCAATTATCTAATCAACCAATCACATGTCAGTTGCCTTAATGAATTTAGGGGTGTGGTCCTGGTCAAGACAATCTCCTGAACTCCAAACTAAATGTCAAAATGGGAAAGAAAGGTGATTTAAGCAATTTTGAGCGTGGCATGGTTGTTGGTGCCAGACGGGCCGGTCTGAGTATTTCACAATCTGCTCAGTTACTGGGATTTTCACGCACAACCATTTCTAGGGTTTACAAAGAATGGTGTGAAAAGGAAAATTATCCAGTATGTGGCAGTCCTGTGGGCGAAAATGCCTTGTTGATTCTAGAGGTCAGAGGTGAATGGGCCGACTGATACAAGCTGATAGAAGAGCAACTTTGACTGAAATAACCACTTGTTACAACCGATACCAGCAAAGCATTTGTGAAGCCACAACACACACAACCTTGAGGCGGATGGGCTACAACAGCATCCCACCGGGTACCACTCATCTCCACTACAAATAGAAAAAATAGGCTTCAATTTGCACGAGCTCACCAAAATTGGACAGTTGAAGGCTGGAAAAATGTTGCCTGGTCTGATGAGTCTCAATTTCTATTGAGACATTCAGATGGTAGAGTCAGAATTTGGCTAAAACAGAATGAGTACATGGATCCATCATGCCTTGTTACCACTGTGGAGGCTGGTGGTGGTGTAATGGTGTGGGGGATGTTTTCTTAGCACCCTTTAGGCCCCTTAGTGCCAATTGGTCATCGTTTAAATGCCACGGCCTACCTGAGCATTGTTTCTGACCATGTCCATCCCTTTATGACCACCATGTACCTATCCTCTGGGGCTGTTTACACTTGGTATTAAGATGTGTTTTCATCGATCGGATCACAAGTGGACGAGAGAGACACATTACGTTTACACCTGGTATTTAAATCCGTCTCTTTTGTCCACTTTCGACCGCTTCTGTGCTGAATACTGTGAGGGGGTGGTCTGTGAGACGGTGGGCGAGTCTCTCTGCTGTCATTCAAACCCGAGCGGGAGTAATTATGAGTTTATATGGACACAAACTAATAATATGTCGGAGTGAACTGCTTGTTTAGCAAGTAAACATGCTGCACAGTGTTTTGTACATGAGTATGTAAGAGCTTTCTTTGAATTTTCAGCGCAATTGATGAAATAGGATCGCGCAAATTTCACACATTTTTAAAACGAAACTACGGAGATCAGCCGCTTAGTTTTATCAATGAAAGGCTAAAAATAGCGCTGTTCACCGAATGTTCACGCCAGAAGTCAAGAAAAGACGTAAAACTTGTGTTTAACCTCAGATTAGATAAATGGGCGGAGAGAAGGCGGTCGCGTCAGGCTGTTCGAACACATTCAACCACATATGCGTTCCGCAACTCCAAAGCTCCGATCGAAAGTGGTTTCGACCACCTCTGGATGTGGTTGAAAGTGGTCGAAAGTGGACGAGCTCAAAACGTTTTGAACACCGTTTACACCTGGCATTAACGCCGTCCACTTGTGATCCGATCGACGAAAACACATGTTAATGCCAAGTGTAAACAGCCTCTCTGATGGCTACTTCCGGCAGGATAATGCACCATGTCACAAGGCTCGAATCATTTCAAATTGGTTTCTTGAACATGACAATGAGTTTAGTGTACTAAAATGGCCCCCATAGTCACCAGATCTCAACCCAATAGAGCATCTTTGGGATGTGGTGGAACGGGAGCTTCGTGCGCTGGATGTGCATCCCACAAATCTCCATCAACTGCAAGATGCTATCCTATTAATATGGGCCAACATTGAGTCAAACACAGTATTAGTATGGTGTTCCTAATAATCCTTTAGGTGAGTGTATAGCTGCAATAAAAAATGGGTGATAATATTATTTTTTAGCTCCTCTACAGTAATAATGGCCCAGCAGGGGCCGGTTGCATAAATCTGTTTTATTCCAAGTAGTTGTCTAAGTGTTTCTGTTAAGACAGGTTATTATTTTTTTAAGTCTGTTGCATAAAATCTAATTTAAGACAAAAATGTTAGACTGATGAATCCCTGGCTAACTTTTCATTATGATCTATGTTGCCATAGAAACTAATAAACTGTCAGCTGCTCTGGTTTTTAAAAGTGCCTGACTTTTTATTGAGCAATAGCGATATTTTTATGAATAGGCAACAATGTTTCTGAGACTGATTAACACATTCGTTTCTCAGTTTTTATAGTCCAAATATTAGCATTGTTATGATTACATTTGTTAATTTAATTAAATAGCATTGGCTGCATTGTATTTCTATATAATATGCAAATATTTTCAGCAAAAAAAATAGTTTTGAGAGATTACTGTCGGCAAAGTTGTTCAGTCTTTTATTTTTTTTCCACAGAGTAGTGCAAACTGTGATTTAATATAGACTGTATGAGCATTATTCCAGCAATACGTCCTGTCTCACTGTGGGATCTCAGTTGTCATTATGTCAGACTGCACGACAGTAAAGACAGACACACGCAGGAAGACTCATGCAGCGTTTGTATGTCATATGTTGTCATAGGAAAAGTCACACTGCAGGATCGTGCCTTAAAATTTCAGACACTGACAGAATTTTGTCAGAGGAGAAATTTGATCGCAACAGTCATTAATCAGCTGTCTGTGAACATGTCAAACTAGCGATCAAAAACTGCAGATACAGTATTAGCATAAACCTTTAAGTTTAATCAATTTGAAATTATTTGTAATTTAACTTGAGCTAATTCAACTTTATTTTTTATAATTTATAGCAATTCCTCACTACACTGTAAAAATTCCTTGTGACACTAAAATTTTTAAGTTTAATCAACTTAAAATTACAATTAATTTAAACTTTTTTTAAATTTATTTTATTCATAGCAACTCCTTACTAGTCAAGAAAGTTGAAATTAATTGTAAATTCAAGTTGATTAAACTTAAAACGTTTAAGTGCAACAAGGAATATTTTACAGTGTAGGATTTCAGGAATCTTTTAGGATTTCAAAATTTTCTAAATCGTGGGTAAAATTGCATAGTGTGCACCCAGCTTTAGACTGTCTTTATAAAGCAAAGCATATTTTATGCAACAGTCTTTCTTCACTGACTTAAGTCAGACTAGTTCTTAGACGCAGTTAAGATTATGGCCATGTTTATGCAACCATCCCCAGATGTAAATCTGCTTTAAAATTTGAATATTAATTTCAATTGAAAGACGGGTATGTGATTTTTAACCACCATTGTGTTTCGACTCATATGATATAAAAAAATTGGTATAATTCTTCAAACATACAGTCTTATTAGTTCTCCTTCCTCGCCGTGTTCCCACATATAACATTTTGCTCCAGGGAGGTTGTTCCAGCAGTTAGTCTACAGTAAATCACTTCATATAAAAAGCATCTGCTAAATGACAAGTAATCAATATTTCTAGAGAGTCCTTATATATCTGACTCAGAGGAAAACATTTCGCCCCAAACACCTTAAAGTCTTTACCCTGTGAATTAATGTCACTGGAAAATGGATGTTGGCTATTGATTAGCCAGGTGTGGCTCACCTCTTCACATATCCTTAGAAAAGAAGGAATCTTCAGAGAGAGCGCTTGTCAGCGGTGCCTATATATGCCTGCCAAATAAGCACAAGAAGAAACAAAAGGGCTTTGATGAGGGGAACAACATGTCACCGTCTGAACGCTAGTCATAAATCTTTGAGATTCTCTTATATCTCAAGTGGCTTCAGTTTCACCAACACACTAAACAAACCGTCCCCTGAGGAACATCTATGTGAAGCCGTTTGCCAGGTTTGTCCTTCTGTTCCAATGTTCCAGACTCAATTTTTGGCAGGAAAATCATGCTCGATTTGAGATTGGGCACGTTAACATGATGGTCACGTTGGTAATATCCATATCATTAACATAACCAGGCCATCAGACCCATGTCAGTAAAACTAGGTATAATAATCCATTACACTTTTCTGTGCGAGGTTGGGGATGCCGCAGACAGGCATCTCCACTCTTCCACATCATAGGATGGCTGGAGGAAAATCACTCATGTAGACGTAATGACGGTAGGAAGCAGAAATGACAACTGCTAATCAACACAGCAATGCCTCATCAGTGAGGAAACCATGAAGTTGTATGTATGAAAAGGGGCGCACACATGGATCCATCCAATCGCACTAATGATTCGACTCTCATTGCCCTAATACTCAACAACAACAAAAGAATTGTTGATGTATTTCAAACACATTAGCTAGTCAAGCAAATGAAGCAGAAGGCAACACCCATTACCAATGCCAGCACAAATGATTTCATTCCTGTGCTGTCTTGTAACCTGGCCTTTGGATGCACGGATACGGTTGCTAGGCGCTACCTAAAAGTGTCGCTACGCAGCTTCACACTATTGTTGCCATGACAACTTGAAATGCCTTTCTCTCCTTCTCGCAGTCTCTCTTCCATTACAATAAGTCAACAAGGTTTGTGGCATTGTAATGGAAAAATGAGTGCACAATATATATCGTCCATCAACAGTAGTTCGAGGTGGCTGGGGTCAAGTGATGTATTTAACCACAAAACTGAGATCAATGGAAGTTCAGTAAGGCTTGAGGGTGTGTAAGAGGCTGAAGGAGGATGTATCAATCTGCAGCCTGCTGATAGATGACAAAGCCTGTATAGTGAATTTTGGAAGTGTACATTTTCAAAACATAACGTTAATAGCCTACTCAGTTCTAATAAAAAACTATATATATGGTAAATAAACACAAATATTTATATAATTAAATCAAATAGCAATATTACCTCTAGTAGAGATATCCTTATGTGTGTTCTACTTCATGCCAGACTGGTCAGTAGCACATCAAAGTACCGCGAGAGAGATTCGAAAGCATTGGTTTTAAATTACTCTCGCGATACTTTGATGTCTACGCAGCGCCACATGAAGTCATATCTTTGAAAACATGAAACACATCTTTGTTCAATATTATTCACATCCAAAAGTGATGGTTAAACAAAAGCACAAAGCATAATGTAGTTAAAACTCATCTCCGTGTTTCCTCCGCCAGAGAGCGTTGTTCAGCCTCGAGCGTCAGCAGCGCGCTTCTGCGCATGCGTGTCGTGACAACACAGAAGATAGCCAGGAAAAGGGACCGTCGTTTTGTTGTTTTGAGGTAAAACAGGTAATACTCTCAATATGCCACACATTTACAATAACGCCACGTTTAGTACGTTTTTAGGCAATGTAGACATTTGTTTCTTAGAAGGAAGTCGATGCGTAATGATTGACATTAGCTCAGTTGTATGCAGCTTTACTGTATGACAGCTACATAAATAATATGTGTCTATGAACAGCTGTAGCTAAGTCATTTGAACGTTGTATTAAATATAGTAATCAAATGTGTTTAATCCATTCGTGTCTATAATTGTCAGAAATATTAAATATTATATTAGATTGAAACGATTACCTTTTGACGAAATATTATATATTGAAAATTAATTGTATATATATGTGTATGTTACATGTCCCACTTCTCCTTTCTGTTCCTATTTTTCACAAACTTACTGCACGTGTCCAGTGCAACACCAGAGGGATGTCGCAATCTGTTTACCACCACTAAGATCTGCATTGTGTGACTGACAGTAAGTTACTGTGACTGTACAGTTGTTTGGGGACACAATGTCTGCAGGCTGTCCTCCACAGTCTCCAGCTGTGGCTAAGACCGAAGTGCTGGTTGATGACTGGTGTCCCATGCTGGCAGCGACCTTTGCCTACTGGGACAACATCCTGGGACCCCGTGTGCGGCACATCTGGGCCCCCAGAGGTCAGGGGTTGTCGCTGCTTAGTGACGGAGAGGTAACATTTCTGGCCAATCACACGCTTAATGGCGAGATTTTGCGCAGTGCTGAGAGCGGTGCGGTGGATGTCAAGTTCTTCGTCCTGGCAGAAAAGGGAGTCATCATTGTGTCGCTGATCTTTGATGGGGAACTCAAAGGGGATAAGAACACTTGCGCTCTGTCAATCATTTTGCCGCAGTCAGAGCTGAGCTTCTACCTGCCTCTGCACAGCGTGTGTGTGGAAAGACTCAAACACATCATCCGCAAGGGACGCATCTGCATGCAGAAGGTCTTTGTTCTGAATCTTTTCATCATAATACAACTGTACTGTGCTTTTTCCTTTTTGTAAAGTCTTCCTGTGGTTTGTTTTGCTTATAGGGTCACAGCATTATCTCTATGTTGTCATCTGAGATTGTTCCTATAATGGAACTTCTCACGTCTATGAAGAAACACAGCGTACCTGAGGAGGTGGATGTAAGTATTTTGGGTTTTGGTAGTGGTCGACCGATATCCCATTGGGATACAACACAAATGTAATGTAAAATGTAAGAGTAAATGAGAGACAAAGAGAAAAGATTTATAAATACACCCTTTTAAAAAGTACCCTCGAATGGAAAACTGTATTTACCCATAAGAGTTCTGTACATGGTAATGAATGACAAAACGTGAGCCTCAAAGACGATTCTTTCCTCCTTATATAAACCTTGTGCATGCAAAAGGCCGCTGGAAAACAGCCAATCTCAACCAGTGCTCAACGCAAATAATTTTTATACTGGCCTAGTTAGGCCAGTAGTTCAGGTTTTCACTTGCTCTGCCAAAATTTTCACTGGCCCCCCTAAAAACAAAGATTTCAGTGACTCACATATTTAAAAATAATAATTCAAAAGTAAAATATAATTGTATGCATATACAGCAGACATCTTCCAACGAAAAAGGCTCCCGACTTTACCTGTAAACTGACGGCAAACTGTGCAAAACATTGCATTGTTTCTTATGTCGTGTTTTACTCAAGTAAATGTCTGCTTCCAAGATGTTAAATAATTTCGTTTTTGGCCAGCACCCCCACCATCTTAACGTCTCTCTGCTCTACCAGCTGACATAACAAACACACCACACGTTGTTGTTTACAACAACCAGGAAGGTAGGAGAAACATCATGGCATTTCTTAGAAGTTAATGTTTGCGAATCTTAAAGGAACAGTATGTAGGATTCAGTGTTGTTTTTGGCAGCCCTTTTAGTTTTAGTTTTCGTCTTTTGGACGAAAATGCTTTTAGTTTTAGTCACATTTTAGTCACTTATAAAATGTGTAGTTTTAGTCAAGTTTTAGTCGACGAAAACACAAAAAGGTTTTAGTCAAGTTTAAGTCAATTTTAGTAAAAAAAAGTATTTTTTAACCAATGAATTTAGGTTAAAAAGTATGGTGTATTTAATACAATTAAAATGTGCATTAAGATTGTCCCTGAGGGCTTGCCGTTGTTTTAGTCGGTGTGCCTTCTGTTCATGTCATAACAAAAAGTTATGAAGAAAAAAGTTGAGCCTAATATACCCTCATGTTGAGTTTGTGTGTTACGCTGAGACCTTGCTTATAAAGTTGAGAAACGCGTGCCTTGCCTTATTTAAATACACCACGAAAAGTATTGGAAATGGGCTTAGGTTTGACAAGTAGATACATGTAAAACCTTAAGCTTACCATGAAATGTGTCACAAGCCGAATGTTGAGTAAAATTGAATGTATGTGATATGTTAACAGCGTGATGAGCATTCAGGTGCCGCTTGAGGTTGGTGGTATTCTTCCCACCTAGTTTGTTGCCACATTTACCGTCGTCTCCCAATATGCATTCCGTTTTTCTGTCTGATGGACTATACTGAAAGTATGTCCATAAATCATCTCGTCGTTTCCGTTTATTGGCGTCACCGCTACGGTCCTTCGAACTCGCCGCAGCTGTGTTGTTGTGTGAAATCTGGTGCGCGGCATGGCGGCAGCCGGGTTGGGGGACTGAGCGTGAGTGAGACTGTGTTGACCCAAATCAAGGATAGGAAGCGGCAGCATTGCTGATACTTTTTAGCTAAAAACAGACAGATTTCACGCAAAAAAGGCAAAAATGATATAAACTTCAGACTTATAATCATTTTCGTTCCGTCTCGTCTCGTCAACTTGTGTCTAAACTTGTGGCTAAAACTGGTACTGCAATCACACAACCGATGGCCAATACACAACTTGACAACATAAACATCAGTTGAGGGCTGCAACTACACTTTTTAAATGACAATATCCTAGCCGGAGCACTGTTGTCAGTGATGTTAGTATTTGAAATGAAAATGATTTCTTAATGTCTAGTGACATATCACGGCCATTTTATGATTCATTGATATAAATTTCTTACATACTGTTCCTTTAAAGTGTGTCGCCATGATAACATTCCATAACAGACATATGGCCACAAACAGAAAATATATTTTAGTGACTGAGGGTGAAGCACTGGCCCAATCAGGCAAGTGACAATATTGTTGCCCGAACGTCTCTTACGCTGGCCACCGGGCAGTCCTTTATGTTGAGCCCTGTCAACATAACACCAACTGTGATGTTACAATCGAGATGTATGCCCCACATGAAATTACACATTTAATTAAGTACAATGTTGTTACAATGCTAAAAACAAAGTTGTGACTGTTGAGCTAGCGCTATATGCTAGTTAATGCTATATGCTAGCATTTAGGCTGAAGTTCTATTGACGTTACAGTTACATTTTGCAGGTCCAGACTTCATACTGAAAATAACACAAACTTACCACTCAGAAACGTCCATTAACAATTTCCAAACAATTGATTACTCCTCAAATTCCGTATCAAAAAGAGCTGCTCTGAGAAACAGCCAATCAGAGCAGAGCTCAACATTATTATTCATGACCTTTTCAAATAAGGTAATAAAAGACTATTTCATTCTAAGGGCAAATCCTATGGTTGTAAATGGACATGTAAAACCATCTCTGGATAATTTTTGCAAAAGCCACATACCTTCTATGTGGATATCAGAGAACAATTAAAAATATTATTCAATGCATTCTTTGGCACCTTTAAGTCTTTAAAATAAATTTACAAGACACTGTAGATCTAACACGTCATGGTACTGTTTCAACAGGTCTTAACTGCACATCAGAATGCCACTTTAAAAAGTGATCAATTATTGGTCATTTTAATGTCTGTCAGCCTTTGGCTTAATAAGGAACTAAAGGATTTATTGGCAGATTGAAAAGATCGGTCAATGTCGAAATAAAAAAAATCCAAATACCGACTGATATGTCGGCCACTGCAATATATCGGTCTATCACAGTTTAAAAAATAGATTAGGAAATTATACATAGATTAGGAAATTATACGGGACAGATAGAGGAGGAATGGGATAAACAAGAGATCGACCCAAAACCACCTGCATGATTGATGCGTCATGTGGCCATTTTAACAGAGCAAATGCGGTAACCACTGTGCCACAGTTTCAATTTGAAAGTGTTTTATAGTGTGATTGTTTCACATACAATTTATCTTTAAATTTAATATACAATATAGAATAATATATTACTGATATATTTAATAAGGAAATTAGTGGTTAATTTCTCATATGCAATTCAAAAATGAATTTTAGATATTATATCTAACTATCCTATAGATAACAATCCTTGAATCATTCCCCAGATGATCTTTTTGTCTAGAAAATGTAAAAGTATAGTATCTCTCTCACACTGTCTTTTTTTCACTGACCCACATAAAGGCAAGTTTTTCTTGTTACAGATAAAGGACACTGTGCTCAATGACGATGATATTGGAGACAGCTGTCATGAAGACTTTTTGCACAAGTGAGACATTAAGCATGCCTTTGAGAAGCCAATGATCTTATATATCTTAATATCATCTGTCTATTATATGGTTTAGTACGGTAATGTTTTTATATGTTTCTCTGTAGGGCTATCAGCTCTCATCTTCAGACCTGTGGCTGTTCTGTGGTGGTTGGTAGCAATCCTGAGAAAGTCAATAAGGTACTGTAAGCACCTGCATTCTTAACATCCACACCTAAGTCCCACACGTACACTGAATTATGATGTTTCCTTTACTAGATTGTGCTCACGCTGTGTCTGTTCCTCACCCCCGCGGAGAGAAAGTGCTCTCGATTGTGTCACTCGGACGGTTTGTTCAAATATGACACTGGCCTGTTTGTTCAGGGTCTCCTTAAGGTATCTACAACATATTAGATTTAAACTACTTTCCAGAATTTTGCACATAGTAATAAAACTCTTTATGGTCCATAATCATTAAGGACTCATAGTGGCAGATATAGCTTCAGGTGATTTTCTAGTTTTTGCTGCTTTCAGACTCGCATGATAAGCTCCTGCATAGAGTTAGGCATCTGTTTTATGAACCTCATGTAGTGTTAGACCTGACAGAGCTCTTATTTTGTTTTAAGACAGTCGTAATTAATTTGCACTGTCTCATAGGGTGAGTCATTAGCTTCACATTAGTGGACCATGAGCTCTGTTGGACACAACATAGTTGAAGAAATAAAGCACTGAAAATTAGACCATTCACAAAATCATCTGTTAAAAAAAATGTTCAGTTACTGGAAACTTGCTTTCGGCATCTTTGATGTTGACATGGCTCTTCCAAAACTTGGCAGATAGTGCTTTATAGAGAGTTTCCCACTGGTTTGCTTGGTCAATCATGTGCACTTTTTGATATTTCTACCTCAACTTTAAAAATGTGTTCTCTTTCCAAGGACTCCACAGGGAGTTTTGTGTTGCCCTTTCGGCAGGTGCTGTACGCTCCCTATCCAACCACCCACATTGATGTGGACATTAACACGGTGAAGCAGATGCCCCCCTGCCACGAGCACATGTACCATCAACGGCGCTACATGCGTGCTGAGCTCAGTGCCCTCTGGAGGGCTGCCAGTGAGAATGACATCAGTCCAGACAACCTCATCAACGCCCAGGACACCTACACCCCAGACCTGTATGACATTTGACCCCTAAAAATCTCTTTTTAGTTAAAGGGATAGTTAACTTTAAAATGAAAATTCTGTCATAATTTGCTCATCCTCATGTTGTCATGTTTTTTTCTGATGAACACAAAAGAGGATCTTTTGAGAAATGATGGTAAGCACACAGCATATAGTGTCCATTGACTTCCATAGTAGGAAAAAATATTTTGGAAGTATTGTGATAAATGATGAAGAAAATATTTTGATAAATGATTTAAGTGCACAGTTGACGGTACCCATTAAATTCCATCATATTTTTTATTCCTACTATGGAAGTCAATGGTTAACATCAGCTGTGTGCTTACCATCATTTCTCAGGGTGTCTTTTTTGTGTTCATCAGAGGGAGGAAATTCGTACGGGTTTGGAACAACATGAGGATGAGTGGGTGATGACAGGGTTTTCATTTTGGGGTGAACTATCCCTTTAAGACAAATGAGTGGTTTATTATTGTCAGGATATCAAACTTTCATGGTCTTTTGTCCCAGATAGAGAGTTAAAAAATAAAGAAAATCCAGATAATTTACTCGCCACCATGTCATTCAAATCTTGATGTCTTTTTTTGTTCAGTCGGGGAGAAGTTGTGTTTTTTGGGGAAGACGTTCCAGGATTTTTCTCATTTTGGTGGACACCAGCATGTAACAGTTTTGGTGCAGTTTAAAGTTGCCATTTCAACTGAGTTTCAAAGGACTCTAAATGATCCCAAACAAGGCATAAGGGTCTTATCTAGCGAAACGATTGTCATTTTTGACAAGAAAAATAAAAGATATGCACTTTTAAACCACAAGTGCACGCGCTGTGGCGCGCCAGCGCGACCTCACGTAATTGCGTAATGCCGTGAAAAGGTCATGTTTTACATATATGAAACGCTCATTACGGACCATTTTAAACAATAAACTGACACAAAGACATTAATAAGTATCATTCATACAACAACGTCGGAACGGTCCTCTTTCTCCACACTTGTAAACACTCCGTGACTCTTTGACGTCATGGCGTATTGCGTGGGGTCGCGCTGGCGCGTCGCGGGACCGGAAGTGGACGGGAAGTTGTGGTTTAAAGGGCTTTTTTTTATCGTTTCGCTGGAGGAGACTCTTGTGCCTCGTTTGGGATCATTTGGAGTCCTTTGAAACTCCGTTGGAACTGCCATTTTGAACTGCATTGAATGTTAGGTGTTGGTGTCTATTAAAGTCTATTAAAATGAGAAAAATCCTGGAATGTTTTCCTCAAAAAATACTGAACAAAGAAAAACATAAAAATTTTGGATGACGTGGTGGTAAGTAAATTATCTGGATGAAAATGGACTAATCCTTTAAATGTTAACATACATAAAAGCCAAGCTTTTATAACAAAATGTAATAAATAAATATTAAAATTAAGTCTATTAATAGACTGTGCTTTGGCGGGCAACTCACAGACTCCGTGCGGGCACCATGTTGGAGACCACTGCTGTAAGCAGTTACCTTGGTGTCGTTGTCAGATAACAAATGGTGCAGCCGGCCAAATTGGTTGTGAGGCCACCGGGGTTTCTTTCTGACTGAATGGTGCATTTGGGACTTCAGACTGCACACGTCGGGCCGTTTACAGTACATTCGGGTGCAGTCGGTTAAAAAAAAATCACTTGGTCAGGTCGGACTCGGGTCTAATTTTGTATGGTTTTGTCTTTCTTTTCAAAAAAACATTTATGCTTGCTGGGTTTGGGTGATTTAGGTTATTTCGGGTCGTGTACATTTCTTTGGACCCGAGAAGACCCCAAGTAGACAGCATGTAAAACATAATGAACAGTTAGCTGGTGATTATTGCAAAATTAGCCCCAATACACCAGCGGAGGGTATAAGCTTGAGGTGTTTATTAAAGTAATAACTTTTGTGATTATTTTACTAGGGTTTAAGTGACACAATGCGCAGTGCCTCAAACTTGCTTAACTATGGTAAATTACTTTATTACTTCATTTCATGGCCTTGGTAGCTTACTTCTACAAAAGGACAACATGGGGATAAACAGGAAATTACATTATTATGTGAGAAGAAAGAGACCACAGGGTGATATGAGAAACATGAAACTAGCACAGGTGTAGAAATTTGGTTGCTTGAGACAACAGTGGATTGTACAGCTTAGTGAATATTTCATAAAAACTTCAGCACATTAATGGCACAATCAACCAATCAAAATTAAGCAATTAAAAGAGTTATGTGATATAGGTAATTAAATTGCAAAGGAACTGGTAAATGACTTTTAACATTTGATTTTGAGATTTTCCTATGTGTGTGTAGATGTTTGTCCTTGAAATTGTGAAAACTCTTCTTCGCTCTCTGGTAATGTCATGGTTCAGTGCTGTGCCCAAACAGAGCTGCATCATTGAATTTCAAAGGCTTTCAATGACAGTTTGCCTGAAAATTTTTCCATTAAAAGTTCACAGACTGTGAGAGAGGTGAAACGGGAACGTTTCACATTTCATTTGGGCATATCACTGACTCAATGTACAAAAATATATCATATGTCATGTAGGCATTTCAATTTCATTTTTTTTTTACTTAAAATGTTGATTCTGATCTTTGGTAAAGAGGTACATGTCTTTTTGGATTTTTTTTTTAGGAATGTATTTCAGGACGTGATGCATAAAGACACACTTGTGAAGTCCTTCATAGATGAGGTAAGGTTGCACTACTTCCTTTGAAAATTCTCAGGAGCTTTATAATAACCTTCCTTGCCGTGGCCTTGATAAAAGACGTGTGTGTTTGTGTATCTTTGCCTAGGTATTTCTATTAAAACCAGGCCTGTCTCTGAGGAGTGTGTACTTGTCCCACTTCCTTCTTCTGCTACACAGGAAGGCCTTGACATTACTCCGATATATTGAGGATGAGACGTATGTGCAGCAATTTTGAGCTTGTTATCTACTGCAATAAATATATTTAGTAGACAAACACCCACTCACTTTACCTACAGTACAATTCCATGAACATGCAATAGTGCATATGAACCCAGTGCGCTCTGTACATACCATATAAACATCATGCAGATATGTAGTATGACACTACTGTTCATTTTAACTTGATATTAAGCATCTTATGTACAACAATTAACATTGTAACTGTACAATTAAATTGTAAAAATTTAATATGATATTTCATGATCTGAAAAGTGATCATTGTTATTATTTATTACAGGCAGAAGGGGAAGAAACCCTTTAAATCTCTACGCAATCTAAAAACTGATTTGGACCTGACGGTGGAGGGAGACTTGAACATCATCATGGCGATGGCGGAGAAGCTACGGGCAGGCCTTCACTCCTTTGTTTTTGGGAAGTCTTTTCTTACCAGCGTGCAGGAGCGTGATCTCCTCATGAGCTTCTGACCTCTGACTTTTGCTATAGATGATGTCATCAGGTCACCTGACTCTCTCAGCAGACTCACATTTTTATTTAGTATGTGCTTTTTGTGCACAAAACTCTCGAAAATGTGGTGGTAAATTTGTCTGCTTTGTTATGATAGCTGCGTTGGAAATGTTAATTGGAATAAATCTGCTGTAAGTGAATGATAATCTGCTTACTGAAGCTGGCAAATTCTTGTTTGTGTACAAAAGCTTTAACACGGTTGATGATTATGAGATTCTTGGCTGTAGTTGAGTTTTTTTCATTTAGGCACATACGTGACATAAAGAATGTGTTTGATAAACAGTAAATCACTTTTTGATTTATAATTTATAGATTTCTTTACCACACCACACACTGACAGCATTGATATCTGCTTAATAGCATGATATAGCAGCATATGCCAATCACTTATATTATACAAGTACATTTGAATGTTTTTTTAACAAAGTAGCCCATTTAAGGTTTAATCTCTTTATTGTGCACTGCTTCCTTGTTAAAAATGAAATAGTCTTTCTTTTTTAAAGAATTGAACTGACAGATCTGTTACTTCCTAAAACTCTAAAATGTAATTAGGAAACTTTTCTTGTTCCTTATTTTGACTCTAAAGCAGAGATTGTCAACCCTTAGCTGTCAACAAGTCATCTCGACACACTCCTGAGGTGGCAACACTTACCTCCGTTATGCGTCATGAGATACCCAAGGTGACAAAGCATCATTTAAGTGCAAACAATGAATGGACACCGCCGACCAATGACTGCTTTGAGTGTCCGTGTCCGGCAACAAAAAAGGTCCGAAGACATGATCGGCAAAGCCAACACCTGAACGTCCGAGTGAAACTTTTCGCCAGCTGCACTTCAGTGGTGTCAACGCCCTTGCCCTGTTTGCAACAGAAAGAGTTGAAGATGAAAGCTCAGAAAGAACAACAAAAAGCTGCCGTCTTACCAAAAAGGGTCTGGACTGCAAGATCTTTGTCGACAGGACAGACTTTAGTCATTTCAAACATTTGGATTGCATTTACTACTACATATATGGAAGACCTGTTTTAAAAAGCAAGAGGAATGTTTGCAATTACTTCCTTTTATTGTAAATAAATGTATATACTATATGCATGGTTGTCCTGCAGTTTTATTCTACTTTTGGATGCTAACTTTTTTGTGGTTAAAAGCACAACATATTTATCATAAATGTTACATAACATAAAAGCATAAACAACAAACAATATAAAGCTGGAACACAAAACTAGTCATAAGTCACACAAGCATCTTTGTAGCATTAGCCAACAATACATTGTATGGGTCAAAATTATACATTTTATTAATGCAAAAATCTTAAAAGATAAGTAAAGCAAATGTTTCTTGAAGATATTTATCCTACTTTAAATATATAAAAAAATCACTATACGATAGTTTTCCATTGACAGGAAGGAAAAAAACAAAATTGATGTACAAATTAACCATGTCATATCCTATACTCGTTTCTTGATCCTTTAATCATAAATGTAGATGAAATATGAAAATAACTGCATCAATTTCTTATTTTTTCTAAGATTCTCTATGCTACTACCTACATCATAGATTAGGTATTAAGTTTAAAGTGCAAAAAGTTGTCTGTTTTAAACCAGTGCTTACCATTTCCATAAAAAGAAAAAAATAATTAGACCATGTAATAAGACCTATATAATAAGTCAAAGTAAAAAACATATAAACGGTTAAAATAGGAGTAAAAGTTTGGCCCACATCATATTTACAATTTTAAAATATGGCCATCAAAGAAGAATAGTTAATGACCCCTGTTATATACATTGCATTTTAGTTAAATTGTTGTTATACTTAAATAACACTGTAATTTAAACTGAATACATTTTTCAAACCTGGGAATGGATTTAGCAGAATGTTAGTTTCTTTCCATTTGGGTTGCAATTAAATGTTTTATAAACATGTCTGAGATCAAACAGATGAAATAATCCCTCAGAGACTCCTTTGTTGAAGACACTTATGTTGAAGTGATAAAATAAACTTAACGGTTAATTATATGCCTCTTGTGCATCTGACTTGGGACATGAATATAGGAAAGCTGGTGGGAATGTGGGAACAGTAAAAAAACTGACTGTACCAACATTAAATGAGACTAATTCTCCGAGGTACTATATGGAAGGAAGTCAGCAAATAACAGAAAGTGCCTCATGGACATCTTGATTTTTGCCTGTGTGTTAATGGCCCCTAATAATGGTGTAGTCTTGCTGATTTTACATGAATATTTTATATTACACACAAAATGTAAATTAGTACATTTGTATGTAAATGTGTTGCCTTAATAAAGTGTGCTTATAATGCCTAAGCCTTGCTTTAAATGTATTGTTTTAAGACAACAATTGCAAATATTTAGCATTCAACGTAAAATTACATGCTTGAGCAATAATACATTTTCTAGATATAAAAATAAAAACTTTTCCAAAGGGAAGTTTAACACTGAAGCATAAACAAACATACTGAACGAGTAACTGACGCAGCTTGTGAATATGAAAAACCGTCAGACCAACATTTAAATGTTGTTCAGTCAAATGTTTGTTGTTACCTTGTTACCTGTTTGTTGTTATGTTCCAGCACTGCTCCACTCGTTTACTTCTCCACATTGATGTTTGTTTATTTATTTTATTTTTTTTGTTTTGTGTCGCGAACTATACTTCATTTGGTGCTACCCAGTCCGCTTGGTGATGTTACTGTAAGTATCGCCAGGCCCGGTACTAGCTTGCTGGACTGGGGGGGCAGTCAGGATTTTTGGCTGGGCAGCCATATCTCAACTAAAATGATTCATACACTAAAATTATGGAAGTTTCAATATTATTTTGCATATGTCTTATAATAAAGGGAAATGTATATGTCCTTTTGCACGTTCAAATTTTAAAAGTAGATGTGATTAGATTTATAATGATTTTTAATGTTATAATGATTACACTTAGTGTAGTTTAACACATTAAGTCACAGTTAATGAAATCACGCAAGCAGGTGATATGAATGCAAAGCTGTACATATAGCTATTTTATTAATGTGTACACTGCATTTAGTCTATTATTTCACTTATAGATAAATTAAAGTAATTCTTATACATACCCTACCCAACATATGCCTTTCTTCTATATAAACACTTGTTAGGCACTTTATTTCCACTTCTCAAACATTTTCTTCATTTAAAATAATGCATTTTTAATATATGTGATAAGCTATCAATTCCTGACCCTATCATGCTGCTGCAGCAACCTCAAATATCACAACAAAAAACAACGCTTTAAAAAATCTATTTTGAAACATCATGAAGGCAATTTGACATGCATGACAAATTCGTCAAAGGTTACCCTGTTTGCCTATAACAGCACCAGACAAAAGCACAAGCCCTAAAATACTGTAAGTGTGATTTGCGACGAGACCAAAGATAAATCACATTGCTTTGTTCATAACACAGCAAATTAGATATTATAATACAACGCAACATTATAAAATACAACGTTTTACCTTACGATGACCTTGCGGAGTGACAGCTCCTTCTGAACTTAAAAGTCGGTTGATTTTTGCGTGTGAAGTTTTTCTGAAACGCGAGCTGAATGAGCTGATGAATGACGTTCACAAAACCGCTAAAATTTGATTTTAAAACTGCACGCGATGCTCAGCTGTTACAATGCTGTATATTTACTGTATAACCATCTTATAGCATTTATATCTACTATATAGTATGCCACAACCAAACTACTATTCTAATTTTAATAAACAGAACTATGTCTAAAACAAACACATTAAATGCTGCTGGAGACTTGCCATTGGTTGTTGTATTTAAATGAATAAATAATGAGGTCTAAGAAAGGATAAGGGGCTATTTTGGGCATGTTTTACTATAAAAAAGTTTCATTTTAATATGTTTTGTGTTATTACGTTTAATTGCATTGTTTCTGAAATATATTTTAAAGATGTGTTTTTTTTTTGTTACCGTCATAGAGAACAGTAGTACTTTTCCTGTGAGTTAAATACTGCTGAAAAGACCTACAAAACTTGTATAAACTAATCAGACAGTAGTGGGAGCGTAAACACTACGCCAACAGAAGACATTTTTTGTTTAAAGAGACTCTTTAAAGGGACATTTTTGGGGGGGGCAGAAAGAAAATCTGGGGGGGCAATGCACCTCCCAGCCCCCCTGTAGACCCGGCCCTGAGTATCGCGAGAGCGATTCAAAGCAGACTTCTCCGTGTGATTTCTCAAATTGCTCTTGCGGTATTTTGATGTCATTAGCGTGTCGGTTCTTGTGGCACCACACTATTGTGGTTATTGTCTCTGGTGTTATGTGGATACTGTATGTCTATATTTTTTGTATGTATGTTCTGTACATTCTGTCAATGGGTTAACTTGCCAAGCTTCTTCTTCTCTAATGGTCGTGCTGCTACTGTGGTTACACATGTGGATACTGCCTACCAGCGGTTTGCGCATGTGTTTGCACGTCGACGCAGAGGACGACGCAAAAGTATCAATGAAAACCGACGCGGAACCTACGCCATCGCAGCTACGCCATAGGACCTACGCACGACTATAACGAGCCCTTAAGTCTACGAGTCCATAGGGTGTCCCATCTGTCATTTTTACGCTTTGAAGTGTGCTCATCAGCGCCCCCTTTTTCCCCCTTGCACTGCAGCAGGTTTCTCACTCTTTACCAACCCAGAAGTCTTTGCGAAAGAGCAGTCAGACCAATCTGGGGCTGTCCCAAATGGCGCACTTCATGTGGACTTTCGGTCTCGTGGCCTTAAATTGCGAAAGGGCAATCCGACCAATCAGTGTGAAGGGAGGAGTTCACACTGACGGGCAACTTCTCTACCTATTTCCAGTGTGATGCTCGAGTCTGTCCCAAAATACGACTCCGGTGCACCCACGTGGACTCACATCAAGGTTCCCTAAAGTCTGCACTACATGATGTCATCAAAGTGTGGACTCTGAGGAGAACCACAGGTCTGGAGTGTGCCATTTGGGACAGGGCCAAGCTCGGGCACAAAAAAGCTGGGGCGCACCAGATAACACGTCAGCACCGTCGTACGTCAGTCACAACAGACCCGGAAGAGAAGACAATGCTAAATAAAGTCGTCATTTTTGTTATTTTTGGACCAAAATGTATTTTCGATGCTTTAACAGATTTAAACTGACTCACTTATTACCTTTCTGGACATGGACAATAACCATACATAGATTATCAATGAGGGTCAGACAGCTCTCGGACTAAATCTAAAACATCTTTAACTGTGTTTCCAAAGATGAACGGAGGTTTTACGAGTTTGGAACGACATGAGGGTGAGTCATTAATGACATTATTTTCATTTTTTAGGTGAACTATCCCTTTAATGCAACCTGCCACAGGTTTGTAACAACATAAGAGTGAATAATCAATAATGATGATAGAATTTTAAGGCAAAATTTTTATCATCAAATTTCATGTTATTTCCACTTTCCACAGTTCTTACTTTAAAAATTCAATTTTAAGAAACTATCTTTTAAATTAGATATCTTCAATTATATTCGTTTTAAAGACCTCCTTTAGTATATATTTTTTAACATTTTAATATATTTTTAATATATATTTTTAATATATTTTAATATATTTTAAGGTTTTCAACGTTTTTCTACTGCTTGTTGACACTTCATGATGTACTTGATCCCTTCTTTGGTTAAGCGTGACACAATTACTCTATTGTTATTGGCTACATTCCATGTCATTCACGCCAAGGTTCTGTGAACTCGCGCTCTGATTGGCTCTGTTATCCAAAACATATCGCTGATTGGTTAAGGTTGACACATGACGCCAAAACAGGAAGCACAAGCGCTACCCGTGTACATACTCCGGAAAAGATATCCTTGGTTTGAGAAATGGGTTTAAGAGGAGTATATAAAAGAATCTCTGAAGATCATGGCAGCGTGAAATGTAATCGCACACTCTACAAGGCGAGGTGGGTAAATCGCATGTCTCTATACGGATCCCGTGCGTGTTTGATAACTAGCTGCGGCCTACAATACAGCAGAGATTGAGCGAGATCTGCCTCCTGGATCACCTGCTGAGCTCAAATGTACACCCATCTATTCTTTACATTTAAACTGCATTGTATTCCGACCAATACACTTTAAACATATTTGTTCTTTCTGTTCACAAACATCGAGGGCTTGTCTCCAAATTCCTCGCGCTAATGCTTTATTAATACTTCCCATCAGTATCGTATTGTGTAAATGTTACCATTTAGACTGTTAGGTTATTATAGTTTATCCTGTTTGTTTCTCTAATGTAGACAGACTATTTACATTGAATTTCATTATTGTAGAGTTATTATTAAGTACTGCTCTGTACAGTGATCCAGCTGTCACACAGAGATTTACATTTACATTAATACATTTGGCAGACGCTTTTGTACACAAAGTTCATTCAGTCCTCATATCTTATCAGTATGTGTGTTCTCTGGGATCGAACCCATCACCTTTTACTTAACTAGCGCAAATCTGAGCATTAGTAAGAAATAATGTGCTTTATTATTGTGTAACATGTTTCACTTCTACCCAAAAAGTTCATGAGACGAACTGACTGTCCTGTATTCTTTATGAATGACTTGTTTGGATGGTGTCACATATGTTTTGGTAGAGCATTTGTGTCACAGTGCCTTTGATGTTAATGATAACTGACTCATTAGACTCTCGGCTGACGCTGGGCTATAGAGTTACAAAGGTGTTGACATCTCTGTTTCAGTTTCATTTTGATTGGCACATTAATAGTTAATTTACTTCCAATTATTTTAACCTGGAGGCCATGGCTCGGTATTTTATACCTCGGACCTCTTGTGTAAATAAATATAGGGTTACAAATTTTACTTTAAAAAAAAGTTACATTTGATTTCCCTATAACGCAAAGCATTAGCATTACTTAGGAATGCAGCAATGTATCCGCCATCTATATTTTTTGCCAAGTTTTGATCCATTTATTATAACCATTGGCATAGTGATCCATGTGACTGCTACATTCAGGTTGTATTCAGGTCGATTATGCCACAATTTGGTATTTCTAAATGGCCTAAGGAGGGGATTAAGCAGATCTAAAGCCGGGTATTTTATGAACGTATAATATGTGCCGAGAGTATTCAGTTATTATCAATATCTCATTTTTGACAGCGGTGGTGTGTTTAGCTGCTTTTGCATCTGAGCTCTTAAAATGAAATTAAGTTTGGTTCGCAATAAATCCATTTTAATTTGGGTAAAAACATGTTTTTTATACCAAGAACGTGACCAGAGGAAAACCACTATTTTCTGTTCGAAAGTTTCACATAGCATCTTTAGGTTATTAAAAACATTCAAATAAAAAAATTCAAATCAAAAATTTGATTTTCAAAGATTTATTATAAAAGCTGATAATTTTTCCACAAAATGCAATAAATTCATGACAAGTTTTTTCTTTCTTAATGCTAGAAATCTATTGAATCAATATATAAATGTGCATTCATCTTTGCCACGTTATATTCATTTAGCTGACCAGTGGTATACACGGATAAAAAAAAAAACGAATGGCATTAATCAAAACACTTACTTTGTCATATTAAGACTGTCATTGCTGCGGTTATACTTGGGACGTTGTCGCTGAACTTTTTTGACAGCGATCAGCTGTAAAATGTTTTGGTCCTGCTCGATTTTTGTTGACTTTGAGTAAAATAATGAAAAGTTTTTCATAAGATCCCCTGGGGTCAATGCGTAAGCATGACAAAAGCTTGATGCTGTGGTGTGAGAACAAGCAACAGACGGCATTTTTTCTTTGCCCGAGTGCTTCTCGCGTAAATTATTCTTTTTTGATGGCTTATGATTCTTCCCCGTCAGAGAAAACCACCACACGTTTATCAATTCCAAAAAAAAGTGTTATTTTGTTTTTTTGTTTGTTGATCACGAAGTACAAAGTAGATGAGGAAAACTAGGATTCTGTGTGTATTCAACGCAGTATGTAACGGTGCGCTGTGATTGGTTAAGTGGATTTATTGCATTCTGCAGAGGAGGAGAACTGGCGTCTATTGCGTTTTGCGGAAAAAAGGAGAAAAGGACAGAATAACTCGGCGGATATTGAATTTTGCGTAAATTTAAGAATTTACTTTTTAATAGTGACCTGATACAATACTGATTTTGGCGGTAACTCTTTTTTTGTGTGTAAATGGCGTTTATTGCGTTTTGGAACCAAACTCTTTTAAATACAACCTTATTGCAAAGTGTCACCCTAAAATCTGTCTCTTAAAATGTTGATTTGTAAGTTAAATGGATCCTGTACAGTTTCAGTGAAAATTATTTGATGATGCAGCAACAGCTGAAGATGCAACTAGCTAGTATATCTAAAAGTGTGGCCTCAATATGTGTTTTTTTCTGTACTTGCATTCTTGTGGACTTGTGAAACGGCTAGTTTAAAACATTTTCAAAACAGTTATCTATTTTATCAACAAATTTCAAATAAGTGATGCATATCCTAAATCAGCAAACAGTTGTTTGTTAAAATCTTTATTGTATTAGCTAAAAAAGAAAATAAAAAATACAATGGGTGCATGCTTACTTTTTGCATTAGAAACATCTGCTTTTTAAAACCTCTTCACTTGGTTTTTGTTCAGAGGATAACATGCCACAACTAATCCGAGGAATTCTGTTCATTGCTGCAAAATCCACCTATTTATCAGGCATTCCTATCAAACTAAAATAAACTGCAGTCACACTGTAAACCTGTTACAATATAATCTAGCCTGTTATTGACGGCTGGAGCTGTTAAAAACTTTTTGGGCTCGACAGCACACCAGCAGCTTGTAGCAAAGCACTGTTGTTATGTCACAAGTAAAGCGAGCAAATGCCCAGCCGAAAAAAATGCTTCTTTCCAAATGTCACACAATGGGTGGATATAGTTATAACACCCAATAATGACCATTTCTAAGATTAGTCTATTTTAATTTTAGCAAAAATATATAGTTTTTGCCCCATAAATCTCTACAATGTAAAATGTACCAAGTTATTTTGCTAAGCTATGCCACCACATCATTTACTGGATGGCTGACAAAAGGGAAGTAGTTGTTTCTGTCTTCAGGCACATTGCAAGTCTTCTCTTGTTTATGGGCAAACATCTTCACAAGGGTTAGATACTAGAAAGATTCAGTCAAAGCTTTACTGATGAGATGCGCATGAGAATCGCAGGCCATTTATTATTTATTATTTATAATTTATTATTATCAACATTGATATTCAACAATTGATATCTCTTTATCTTACAATAAGTGTGATGTTTTGATACCATTATTTGTTGATACTCACATTGTCTTGCTATATCTTTGCATTTGAAAATAATGTTGCTTATTGAAATTTGTTCTGGACAAACCTGTAATGTCAGAATTCAGAAGTATTGTCAGCTTGTCACTAGGGATGCTCCGATCGATCGGCCGCCGATCGGTATCGGTCGATAATGGCATTAAATGACTCGATCGGTGCTCGCTAAATCTGCCGATCTCATAAACCGATCTTTCTGTTTACTTTTGTCATCAAAAGGATCCTGAATGCGGCGGCAATTAAAATACATTTTTTACGTAGCGCGAGCATTTTTACAACCTGTTGCTCATGTGCAGCGTGCAGATTTGTATGTCTCTCTTTGCCTTTACAGAGATATGCGTATTTACCGGAGGACGTGCTCCGGTAAACAGCGCGAGGCGTCTTCACATCCCCATCAAACAGCGTATACAACACATATCTATCAAGGACAATTGCATCCTCATGCCAAAAGTTTCTTATTTGCATGCGTCTTAAAGTTTTGAGCGTTTAAACTTTTATTTTCCTCACAGCTGCTTGTCTGCGTTCAGCCGCCGCCCACACACACAGCAGCCTGTCATCAGTGCACGTGAACAGAGCGATCTCTCTCTCTCATGTCTTAAAGCTGCAGTAACCTAATTCATCTCTCAATAAAATCACTCTCTGCTCTTTACTAAAGAATTTTTATACTTCATACGAATGCTTGTATATTTAATTAATACAGTAAAGTATATGAAGTGTTTTATTTTCAGTACTTTTAGGAGACATAAGCCTTTTTAAAGCCATATTAAATTTCTCTTTGCAGAATAAATATTTGTTGTGCTTATTTATTTGAGTCTCTATTAAAACAATAATATACCTAATTACTGCAAGTAATATAACAAAGGCAACATCCGTGGTATTATTTTATTTAGAAAGATTGTAACAGTTACAGTCATCAAAGAGCTTGCATATCAGCTTTAAAAAAATCGGTATCGGAATCGGTATCGGCCGATCACGAAGATTACAAATCGGTGATCGGTATCGGCTGCAAAAATCCTGATCGGAGCATCACTACTTGTCACTATTGGCTAGTGCATTATTTATTTGTCTTGTCTGATATTCCTCTTTCATCTATTCTGCATTTTATTCACCCACTTGTGTTCTTGGCCAGTGATCTTCTTTTGACACTTCAGTTTAGCCTCTGGCAAATGCTGAAGGGAAAAAACATAGGTTTGGTTTTTGTTTCACTCTACAATATTTAAATTTAGAGAGCTTATTCATTGCAATTATATTACAGCTACAATTAAAATGCTAACACTTCAGAAAAAAACATTATTTTGTGAAATGCAATGCGTTTATGCAGTTTATTGTTAAAAAAACACATTATTTTAAACATACTGGGCTGCGTTCTCCGAAACTACCTTAACGCTACGTCGTTCTTAAGTTGTACCTTAAGCTGTACCTTATCGCTAATACGTGTTTTCCGAAACGTTCTTATTTATGTATCACTTCTGTAAGTCGTTCGTTCGGAAGGTTGGTCTGGAGCACTCTTAGCTATACCTTATCCCATAAAAGCTTACATTGCAGTCTATATAACTAAATATTTGTAAAAAAAAAAAAAATACACTCCGTGTTTAACTAGAAAAATATTTTTATATTTAAAGAATAAAACATTTACATAATTAGACATCATTACATTGATGGTTGTCAGATTTTTAATTATGTTTTCCAAAGGGACATCAACTGCGAACTATTAAATGCTACAGGATTAAGAAACTATTTAAAAAATATATTTTGGGTGATGGAGTTGGTGAAACTGGCAGCTATACAGCGAATCCTACTATTTCATTTGTGCATTTCATATCCGTTAAATCTTAGTCTAACGGCTAGTATTTTAGCTGCATAAATAAATTGGGTGAAATTACAAAAAAATAATTATGATTATTAATGTTAATTCGACTTTGCATCGAAGTTTTTAATGTTTTATAACTTTGAGGCAACTGCATGCCGTATTCTTTATAAACATTCAAAATAAACTGTGCACTTGATTACTGCTTGTATAGTCTAAGGTCAACAAAATTTCCACATTAAAACTAATCAAAGCTAAAATCTAAAGCAATCATACTATATATTTATAGGCTATTATATAATATTTGATATGTTATATTTAGACAGACAGGCTCCAGAAATGCGTCCATTAAGCTTTATCCGCATTGTTAACGCGCTGCTTGTGCATACAGTGTCCAAGCACAATAAACGTGTGAACTAATGAACAACAGCTGTTTGTTTTTATATACTTTAAGTGTAATGCACAGTCAAGTACTTGCACAACCCACTTTATTCCCCTGTGCAACGCACTTATTGGGAACCCCTAATATAAATGATCCTTTCAAGGCATAGCAGATAAATTGGAGCAGTTTAAACATGATACGTTTGGAAATAAAGTTGCGGGTTTTGCACGGGTTTGATATAAAATATAGAAGGTTGAATTTAGTTGTTTGCAATTTGAAATATTTTTTTTACCAGATTTTCCTAATAAATTGAACTTGAACTATTTCTAAAATGTTTCTTTAATAAAGAACACCACTATCTCATAAGCGAAACATATTACATGAAGTGAATAATTGATTGTCAAGCAATCGATATCAACCTATTCAGCACCTCCACCATGAACAGCACCCGCTAAGGTCGAACTTAAGAAGGTTTACCTTAAGCAACACCCTAAGGTATAGTTCGGAGAACACACGTAGGAAAGGTATACCTGTAGTTAAGGTTTACCTTAAGAGTCTTCCTCGCGCGCAAAGGACAACGTTATCGGAGAACGCACCCCTGTATATTATTATTGCTCCTCTATGTCCTGCCTTTTTGAAATGTGTTGATTTGTACTAAGCTCATGACAAGCTTGGTGACTGTGATTCAGAAGCGGGGTCAAATGTGCATGAAGTACACGTCAACAGGCTGCGTAAGTAAACTGTTGCCTACAATCTTTGCGCTCATTGTAGTCCAAAAAAAGAGATTTCAGTTGAAGATGATAACTGACAGACTGATAGTAATTGCCTTTGGGATTGGTAACCTTGCAGATTGTTAACATGTACTTGCACACTTACACACCTACACACCAACAGAAATGTAAAATCATGAAAAGGAAAATAGGGGCTCCCACTCTTTAAAAGAGAATGATTTTGCACAAAAGTAGGAGTTTAACCAAAAATCAACTAAAGACATTGACGCATATTTCCAAATGGTTATCCATTTTAAAAACAACATCAGTCTGCCCACAGTCACTGTATTTAACCTGGAGTTCGTAACAGTTCATTGAATATTATTTTGGCTTTGTCTACATTGAATTTTTTTTATAATAATTTTACATTTCCATCACAGGACTGTCACAGTTTGTTTAAATTAAAAGATTTTCTTTCAAAGTGCGAGGACAACTAAATTCACTTAAGATAATATTAAAAAGTATTCCTTTATTTAGTGTTAGAGAGACTTGAAATCCAATATTGATACTTTTTTTTTGCTTGTGCATTCCAGTTAATATCAATCAAACTGCAGCTGGTTTGTTTTGATATAAGCCTTCATAACTAAAAAGAATACAGCACAATTAAACACAATAAAGACATGATAGCAATAATAAACATGTTATGACAAAAAGTTAAAAAACAGAGTTATCTTGTTTTGGAACCAAACTCTTCATTTTTTTGTACTATATGCTATGCACTATATAAAATCTTAAGGCATTTTCACACACAGATTACGGAAAAAACACGGAAAATGTCTCTGCATTTGTCTGGGATCATTTCATTTTGGTTTATTCACTGCCAGTGTTTTTCCGGATTTGTGCGTGCATTTACCAACATCCTGTAAAGACATGTGACATAACGTGCATTGTATTTGCTATCGTGCATTTGGTGGATTTTATTTGTAGCGTCTTAAGTTTGCGAATTATTTGTAGATTTTCAAATAGCTCACTGATCTTTGCTTTATTCCAGTTTGACTTTGCACACATATTTATTGTGGATGTTGAGCTGCATTTAAAACAGCAGTGTCTATAATGTATTGTTGCGATGACATGCATGTCAGTGCTACGACACGCCCCTTCTGGCATTGTTTCTGCGTTCACACAGAAGGCACACTGGCCATTTTATGGGACTTTTCTTGGATCAACGTGCTGTCTTAATAGGGTTTTTTAATTCTTCAAAAATTAAGCCTGATGCTTAGTGAAAGCCGACATGGGCCACTGACAAAGGACAGTTGTCGCCCCACCCTTCTCACTAGGCCCTTTTCTTCTTTTTACAGTCACTCACACATACAGTATTTAAGTTGCCTTCAACATGGTTCTGAGGTAGACCATTTTAAACTGTTTCAATAAATAAATAAATTAAGGGCTTTTAACAAGCAATTTGTGTCATTTACTTGCGAATAGTACAATGATTGTACCTTATGTGTGCCTTTAATGTGAATACTGTTTAATTTGATGATGACTGATGTCTTTTGTACTCATTTGCAGTGGGGTGTAACCATGGACATCAAATCCAACAACAACACTTTCCCCAGTTATGTTGATATAGATGACTATCTCAACAAACACAACTCCAACTTTGTGTGGCTTCTTGTGGGTAAGTGGCCATTTGATTTGATTTCAAGTTGATGATGGTAATTTAGGTTGTTTTCACATATGTTGGTGCGCACCATGGTGCGGCCTCGGAGCGCACCAAAATACATTGTATCATTTTTCAGTTAGTGCGGTCCGTGTTCACATATATATATTTTTTACTTTACTCGAAATGCCGCACCGTATGCCATGTGACAACGGTCAGCGCTGTCATTGGTCTCTGACAGCTCTTACCGTCTCATCATGACCACCCCCACGTTTCCACGACAACCAGCCTGACAGGGAGAGCGCAGCTATCAAGATGTGGAGATAAATGATGCACGTCTTTGCGAAGTTTCTTTGCTTTAACGCGAAATTGCGTAGCTGTTCTATTAAAGCCTTTCTCACGGAGCCGTTTGCTAAAAAGCCCGTAATGTCACTATTTGTGTGTGGAGGACAGCTATGCATTTATAAAATCATCAGCTCAAACGTAAAGGAGACAGCGAATCTCTCTGCAACGGACCAGATTGGCTTGTTTGTTGTTAACCCACAATATAACACCCGGCTCACGTCACAACGGAAGCCCAGTGGCTCAAACATGTGGAGAACTTCCTGTATTTGGTTCGGTCCGAGGTCCGGCAGTGTTCACACCACAGGTGGGTCGCCCCAGAGTTCGGCGACAGCCGCTCCGAGACCACCTGTTTAGAGCGGTCTCGGAGCGGCCGTTTAGTGCGCACCCGAGTGCGGCTGTTGTGTTCACACTGACCCAAACGCACCGTACTCGGAGCGACACGTCATTTGGGCCGACCTAAACAGTGTATATGTGAAAACACCCTTAAGCACCCCTAAATTGTGTTTGTGATTTTGTTTTCACAGCCACTATTATGTCCTGTGGATGGATCATCTACTTGACATACTACAATTCCCGCAATATCGGGTTCATCCTCACTGTCATCATTAACAGATTATATAAGAAAGGATACATACACATAGGTAAGTTAGCCTCACTGCTGGCATCTGTGCTATTTTGTTTTTGTTGTTATTTGTTTATTTTTTAATGACTTCTGATTTGTGTGTGTTTGACAGGTTCATTTTCATTCTCGGTGCTCTCGGGCAAGGTCATGTTCAGAGATGTCTATTATGTTAATGAAGACATGTCTATCAGGTTGGTGCAATATAACTTAAACACGCTATCCTTTTTTTACTTCCTGTTTCTTTATCTTTATTTGTTTATGTACCATTGTCTGTGTTTTCTTTCTTCATTAACGGGAGATGTTTGGCTTTAATTGTAAATAATTTCTTCCAGAATTCAAGATGGTTTGCTCATATTTCGATGGTGGAAGTTGTACAACCCCAAACAGAAACAACATGGTCAGTAGGAAAAATAATAATAGACACAGTTTTGTTTTTTCACAAAGATGTATCTTGAAATATTGAAAAATATTGGCTTTTTACCTCAATATAGCTTTTTGATAGGTTTTATTTTTACTTGAGTTTGAATGCTGTTTTACATTATGATTCATGATTGTTTGGCGTTAAAGTAATTTTTAAACTGGGATTGCAGATCCGAAGGCTGAGACCCGACTATATGTGACTGTTAATGGCTTTGAGTTCCATGTGTATAATCGCACTGAGGTGTACGCCCGGCTCCAAGAAATATTTGGCCTGGATCCCACTCTTATCCCACACAAAAGTGATGAGGAGAAAGGTCGAGAGCAGAGAGATACACCACTGGAGAGGTAATCTAACAACTCAACACAGATCTGTTAAGATTATGACACAAAAGTTTAAAAATGATGGGTGCTGATTTCTTTTATCATCTTAAAGGGACACTCTACTTTTTTATTTTTACCGTTTTGGAATCCATTCAGCTGATCTCCGGGTCTGGTGTGCCACTTTTAGCATAGCTTAGCATAATCCATTGAATCTGATTAGACCATTAGCATTGCGCTAAAAATAACCCAAGAGTTTCAATATTTTTCCTATTTAAAACTCGACTTTTCTGTAGTTACATTGTGTACTAAGACCGACAGAAAATTAAAGGCATTCCATGCAGTTTGACGTTTTTGTCAAACAGCGACCCCTAGAGTCACTGGGGAAAACTTGCAACTGTCGTAATTTCGCACGCCCACTCTGTACGTACCTGTAAGGATAGTGTTGGGCGTGAGATGGACTCCGAAGATAATGACCAGGGAATGTTTCACAATTTCATACAAATATTAGGCTACTGCATGTCTACTAAACTACAGATGATGGTAATAGGATAATAAGAAGTTTATGCCAAGTGTAGAGTAGGCATATAATAATAAAGTAGCCTACCGCGTTTGCTGGCTTATTACGTTTTTACAAGATTGCAGCTTAATCACAAGTAAACAGTCTATAGTCTAACGTTATGTCTACTGTATAGTTGTATTTGTTTTTCAATTGTAATGTAAACATTACAAAATGCATTGACAAAGTTAATTGTATACGTTGCATTATTTCATAACATTGGCCGTTATTCGTAGGCCATAAGAAATCGAAATTAGACAAATGACTACGTACACATCACAACACAACACTTGAGTTTAGATGGCCAAAAAAAAAACATGTAAGAGAAACGAGTGTTTTTTAGCAGGTCTGCTAAATGCTCTTATGATCGTAAGCTAGCTAGACCCTTGTTGAAGTTATTTTACTGGTGTAATTATCAACACTGGATGAATGAACAGCTTAGTAAAAAAATACACACTACAAGCAAGCGCAACCACATACAACATAGACCGCAAACAAATTTACAAATAAGAGATTTACTTACTAGTCCATCAACAAGATCGCCAGATCAGCATCCCTTTTGCATCCAGGGCTGTCTATTAGCTCACGCCAACGAGTAAAAACCTGACCGAGTGGGACTCTTGTCCGGTTCCTAACTCGGTCAGATTCTCTTTTTCGCTTTCTACTCTCTTCCGAACGGGTTTTCTTAGCTGTTTCCCTCATCGAGCATCACGTCTCAAATGCGCGCGTGCAGTTGTTGTTACAGGCTTGTTTGACTTCATGCAGCGCTGCAGGAACCGACAGCCGGATGACGTCAAAGTGCCGTCTCGGATCATTCTCGCGGTACTTTTACGTCATCCGACTGCCGGTTCTTGCAGCGCTGCACAAAGTCGAACAAGCCTAACGTGTGTGACGTCGTTGCCGTAAAGCAAGTCGTGATTCTCGCGAGATTTGTCAGGGGCGGTTCTCTCAAGCTTGCATTGCTGGTTCTGGTAGCGGCGTCCTTCCCGAGCTTCAACAGGGGGATGATTCGCCATACTATGACGTCGTTTACCATCGAAATGACTTTGAAGCTGTTATATTAAGGTAAAATAACTGCATGGTGTGTCTTTAAAAGTTGCGATTTTCTAGGCAGATATGTCTAGGAACTATACTCTCATTCTGGCGTAATAAACAAGGACTTTGCTGCTGTAACATGGCTGCAGCAGGCGTAGGGATATTACGCAGCGCCTGAATATAGTCCCCTTGGTTACTTTCAATAGCAGGGGACTATTTTCAGGTGCTGCGTAATATCACTACGCCTGCTGCAGCCATGTTACAGCAGCAAAGTGCTTGATTTTTACGCCAGAAAGAGAGTATACTTCTTAGATAAATCTGCCTAGAAAATCGCAACTTTTAATTTTCCGTGTTTCTTAGTACCATGTAACTACAGAAGAGTCAAGTTTTTAATATGAAAAATATCAAAACTCTTTGGGTATTTTTTTAGCACTATGCTAATGGTCTAATCAGATTGAATGGATTGTGCTAAGCTTTGCTAAAAATGGTAGCGGCAGATCCGGAGATCAGCTGAATGGATTCCAAAATGGTAAAAATCTAATGTTTAACTTT
This sequence comes from Misgurnus anguillicaudatus, assembly GCF_027580225.2. NCBI lineage: Eukaryota > Metazoa > Chordata > Actinopteri > Cypriniformes > Cobitidae > Misgurnus > Misgurnus anguillicaudatus. The sequence continues at coordinate 14,933,403 of NC_073347.2, read as the reverse complement.
AGGGGAGCTGGAAAATGAGCATATTTTCAAAGTGGAGTGTCCCTTTAATATTCAGAGATGCGCTATATTCAAAATATTCAAAACATTGTCCTGTCACTGATTAATTTTTTGATCATAAATCATACAATGAAATAATCAATAGTACTTCATATCTTATCCTAATGAATTGTGTTGTTTTGAAGTGTTAACATCAAAGCTGAAACTCAGGAGCCATCGTCCTCATGGAGGTCTCTCATCCCTGTCATCAAACTCAACATCAGCACAGTGAGTAGCTTATTCAATTCATTCCTCTCAAAACAGCATCACAGCTCATGTCATTCAATACCCATTTAATTTGCCCACAATCTAAACATATGCGTCATATATGACTGTAGTAAAGCCACTTAAAGTAGACTTGTCTCTTTTCTTCTTTTAACCCCAGGGTCGTGTAGCGTTTGGTAATCACTATCTTCCTCAGACCCTTTGTATGAATTTTGATGACGCCTTCCTGACATATGCCACCAAACCACCCAGCAGCCACCTGGACCAGTTCATGCACATTGTAAAAGGCTCTCTGGAGAACGTCCGTGTCATGTTGGTGCCCAGCCCTCGATACCTGGGCCTTCAGAACGATGAGTACGCCTGATAATCTCTATCAGATATGATTCAGCTTCCTAATACCAGTGAAATTTAGTTATTTAACTGGGAGTGCAAATAGCCATACATTATCAGCGCTCCAGACTGCCACCAAATGGAGTGTGCCACTGAATTTCACATTCCGTCACACATGTGCGACCAGTAAATTTGACCTTTTTTTTTGTGATGTGACACTGAATTTGAAACAGCACATTGTACTTTCTGCATCTATCATCAAAGTACTTATTAGTAATACAGTGGAAATTTGTAGAAATGTCATTATTTGATTAGCATGTTGATTTACAGTTTGTGCCCCTACATTTTTTGGTTGCGCCCCTAAAATTTTCAGTTGGGGGCCACTGTGCTCCTAGTGAAAAAAGTTAGTCTGGAGCCCTGATCATATGAATAACATTATGATGCAGGTGTCATGAAGTACTGATGGCAATGACATTGTATATAAAAAGATAAAGTGAGTGTCTAATGGACATGGTACATTCACAAAGGATGTCGATGATTGATAGAGGGCGTGTCTGAATCTTGGCATTGATGTGACCAGCATGGTGACAACAGCCAATCACATTGGACTTGAACACAACACAAAAAGGGCAGCTGTTTTTTATACCAAATTGTTTGCACTATTGATTACTTGCGTAGTTATTCTTAATATTCTGCATAAGCTTAGTCGACATAGTGCCCGCCAACTTTGCAAGTGTCTGTAGCAGTTGGGTACTTGCATAAAGGCGATCTCATTGGTTGATGCCTGTGTTGGTGCTTAAACAGTTAAAAAAAAATTACTTCTGCTGTATGCAACTCCAGTGACTCGATGGACCCACAATCCATTTCAGCAGCGCATGATGTCGTCCATTTAAAGTAAATGAGAAGTCTTAATGCAGATGAGTGTACCGTAAGTGGTAATGAGTCATCTATCATCTATAGCACGTTCACATGAACCAAATTGGGTAAGAATATAGTTTGTATGCATTAAGTTCAAATTTAGCAAAATTTGAATGATTTGCTTCACTGCGAAGATGAATAAGTTTTACACTCGTGTCTACCGGTATCACAAAAATAATTATTATAAAGCGTTATTAATGGGCTGTTATGAATGCAAGGCCTATTTAAATTAGCGCCGGAGTCATTTGTAATAGTTACTTGCTCTCTGTTGTGCAAGTAAATTTTCATTCAAAATAATATTAACATGAAGACCTGAACACACTGTAAGAGCATTAATCTTTACATTTATGGATTGGATTTTCCCCTTAATGTCATTTGTAATTGTGCTGAAAGTAAGCGTGACTGTATTGCTGTAATGAATTAGTGTGTTCGAGGATTAGTGTTTGTCAACTGCTCAATACGGTAATGATTACCGATACTAATGTAGCAGTTTGTTAAAAAAAACGATTTTCTGTCCTCAGACCTCCCAGGCTCATGGGTGAGGGCTTTGTGGTCATGCAGTCAAATGATGTGGACATCTACTACTACCAGGATGAACCAGGTATTCAAAGTGTTTGTTGATCTGTTGGTATTCTCGCATGTAAAAACCTTGTTAGTAACATTAATAGAGCTGATCATCAATTTCTAGGTTAACCCAGAAGACTATTAAGCCATTGATTGTTTTTTATTGTAGGTTTAGTACCAGAGGAACTTGAGAATGGAGAAACGGAGGCCTGTTCTGAAGACACCAAGTTACAGGACTTGCCTCCCTGCTGGGGTCTGGACATTGTGTGTGGAAAAGGAACAGATTTTAACTACGGTCCATGGGCTGACAGACAGAGGTATTCCATATCATTGATATGATTGTAGTCATGTTTGTTTTTGATCTGTTTCTCATTTTGTGGTTTTGACTCCGCCCATGCAGAGACAACCTATGGAAGTTTTTCTTGCCTGCAGACTGTCAGGCAATGAAAGTCAGCGATGTTGCCACACCAGGCAAACCACGACAGATCCTTGCCTTTGAGCTGCGTATGAACATCATAGCTGATGCTACTATAGACTTGCTATTCACCAAGAACAGGGTATTTAAACTTATATACACCTCCTTCATTTATGTGTGATTCTTTGTAGCGGCAACATTTTTAAAGTCACACTTTCGTACTCTGTAAAAATGCAGCATGAAGTTTAAACAACTTAATTATGCATTTCAATTCAACCTACTTTTTAAAGTTTTGACTTAAGTTGACATAAACAAATTGTTAAAGTGACATACAAATATATAGTATGTTGATTTGATATCATTTTTTACAGTGTATGGTAGAATCATTGGTAACACTTTAGTATAGGGAACACATATTTACTATTAACTACAAATTGTGCTTCAGTAAACTCCCAACTTACTACGTATTAAAGAGACACTCCACTTTTTTTGAAAATATGCTAATTTTTCCAGCTCCCCTAGAATTTCGGGCACTGCGTAATATTATTGTGCCTGCTGCAGCCATGTTACTGCAGCAAATTTATTGATTATAACTTCGGATTAAGAGTATAGTTCCCAGTCATATCAGCCTAGAAAATTGCAACTTTAAATTTTCCGTCGGTCTTAGTACATGATGTAACTTCAGAAGAGTCAAGTTTTAAATAGGAAAAATATCTAAACTCTTTGGTCCTTTTGGAGCGCGATGGGAATGATCTAATCAGATTCAATGAATTATGCTAAGCTATGCTAAAAGTGATAGCGCCAGACCCAGAGATCAGCTGAATGGATTCCAAAACGGTTAAAATCAAATGTTTAGCCTTAGGGGAGCTAGAAAAAAGCCTATTCTCAAAAAAAGTGGAGTGTCCCTTTAATACTTCGCAAGCTAGATGATGTAGTGGCAGTTTCCCAGACTAAACAGTACATCTTGCACTGACATATCTTAAAATATATCAGTGCCATTGTTTTCTCTCAAGATGCAAACCAGTATTTTTTTTGTTTAAGGTATGTTTGTAAAAACTACTTAAATGTCCTAATATAACTATTTCAATTTTTTTTTCAATTCAATCCAGTTTTATTCATATAGCGACAGATAGCACAACATAATACACGATAGCATAAGCAGCTAAATTTGCTGCGGCTATGAATCAACATTATACTACCTAAGGCTTAGTCCTAGATTAATCTAAATCCTGTCCGGGAAACCGCCCGTAGAGTTTAAATGTTTGTATTGGGCGTGATGGATGAGGATGTAATATATGGCCAAGCAGCACATAATCATGTGCAAGCTAATAGGCAACTAGTTAAAGGCGGAGTCCGATGTTTGAAAGCCAATGTTGATATTTGAAATCACCTAAACAAACACGCCCCTACCCCAATAGAATCTGGACCTTCTGTTGATAGACCCGCCCCACACATACGCAACCTGGCAAGGATGTCGGTTAGTAGACACGCTCCTTACTGCTGATTGGCTATAAGTGTGTTTTGGTAGTCGGCCCGTCTCCTTTTCCAAAGCATTTTTCAAACATCGTGGACTCCGCCTTTAAAAGTGAGAAGTGTTACTGTACAATTATTTGAACAATGGCTACTTCATACTTTCTTTCTTCTGTCCTTAACTCATCTATCTTCATAGGAGACAAATGCAGTCCATGTGAATGTAGGAGCAGGTTCATATTTGGAGGTGAACATACCCATGACTGTTGGGGAAACTGGTAACTATCTGATTTCTGTAACTTTGTAATGGAAGAATTGCTATGTAATGAAAAAGAAGTACTAGGTGAGAGTGAGAGTGTTGAGGTAGCAACTTTGTTACTTGGAAATTTTATCTTAAATTATTGCTTGTAGCTTGGCATATTACAAAGCTGCAGTAAAACTCCTTTATAAGTAATAAAGTAGTGCGAACAAAGTGCAGCTGATTTGCTGAATTGAATTACAGTACATTCCCCACTGTTATTTGATGGAGAGAGAGAGAGTTTGTCTTTGCTTCCTTCACTGCAAAATTGCAGACAGACTATAATTTCACATTTTTGTAGGGTTACAAGTCTACTCTAAAGAAAATTAGCTCACTACTGGATAAGCTGAAACACAACTCTTTATTACTTATTACTGGACACTGCTTGGCACATTATCATAAATAATATCAAGTATTATCCTTGCTACACAACAGTTGATATATTTTTGTATTGATTCTCATTGTGTTGTGTCTCTGTTTTTCTCTCAGGCTATTCTCCTACTGTTAAAGGTCAGTTATTACATGTGGATACGACCAGCAGCATGCAGTACAGGACACTGCTGGAGGCAGAGATGCTGGCTGTGAGTGCAGTGCATGGTTTTATATATGTGTCAAAGTATGAGATCACACAGCTACATGACCAACAGAAGATATAATCTGAATAATTAAAGGGATAGTTCACCCAAAAATGAAACTTTTGTCATTATTTACGTTGTTTTAAACCTGCATGAGTTTGATTATTCTGTTAAATACAAAAGAAGATGTATAGATAAATGATGGAGTCTTATTAGTGTTAAGGTGTGTTCCTATCCCCTTCTCTTCAGTTCCATGTAATAGCCAGTTATCCTCGTGTGTGGAACATGCATCAGTCCTGGCAGTGTGAAATCGAGGTGTACAAAGCCACGTATCACTTTATCTATGCACAGAAGAACTTCTTTACAGGTAATGTCTCTCTTACCTGTAATGCACCATCTGCTGACTCCTGTCCACCACCTGACCTCATTATTATTATTATTATTATTCTGGTCTATAGATCTAATACAGGACTGGGCAAGTGACAGTGAACCAGACATCTACTCATTTGTCCCATATTCGTGGAAGTTTAAGGTACTCTTTCACCAGTTTGAGATGATTTGGGCCGCTAATCAACACAACTGGATCGACTGTTCCACCAAGCAGCAGGAGAACGTGTAAGCGAGTCGTTTTTTACAACTAATAAAGCCTTAGACAAAATTAATATACGGTTATGTAGATGCTGTAAGAAAGCCACGAAACGGAGGCTTTACTAAGGCTTTGTTCACAGTGTACCCAATTCCAGTGTGTTTCCTGATCTATAGGACCGTCTGTCTGCACCGTCTTTTAAAAAAATGAAACTGGATTTGTTTGGTGAGACAGTGCAGTAAATATTTGGTATATTTTCATTGTCTGCTATAGTAATGACTTGATGAGAATATGCTGTCGTTGTGGTGATTGATGTTGGATAACTGGAAATGTGTCTCTGCTGATATCTATTGTAACGTCTCACTGTGGTCCTGAACTCACAAGGCACAGGATAGCATTAGCATCAGATACATTTCTGTATTTTTAGATTAATGCATGCATGTTTGTTCTTGAAAAAATAATATATTATTGTTTTTGCAGTTTGGACTTTAAAAGACTAATGTAGATTAACTCTTTCCCCCAGCATTTTTTCATGATTTTCACAAAAGTTTAATGCTTCCCAGAAAATTGTTTCTTTAAATATATAACATACATTATAACAAATAAAAGAACAGACCCTCTGCTTTCAAAAAAAAATTTTTTTTAGCAAAAAGATGAGATAATTACATTTTTGCGAACGATTTTTGATGGAGATCAGATGCAGAGCGATCTTTAAAACATTCACGGAGTTCTTTTCTCTTTCACATGAGGCATTACTTCCGGGTTGTGTAAGTTGCGGAAGTGCGCCACCTGATGGATAATAGCTTTATTGCGGAAAGCCGGAAATTCTCGTCATTGGCAGGGAAGAGTTTTCTCTTAGGGTGTTTTCACATATACACTGTTTAGGTCGGCCCAAATGACGTGTCGCTCCGAGTACGGTGCGTTTGGGTCAGTGTGAACACAACAGCCGCACTCGGGTGCGCACTAAACGGCCGCTCCGAGACCGCTCTAAACAGGTGGTCTCGGAGCGGCTGTTGCCGAACTCTGGGGCGACCCACCTGTGGTGTGAACACTGCCGGACCTCGGGCCGAACCAAATACAGGAAGTTCTCCACATGTTTGAGCCACTGGGCTTCCGTTGTGACGTGAGCCGGGTGTTATATTGTGGGTTAACAACAAACAAGCCAATCCTGGTCCGTTGCATAGAGATTCGCTGTCTCCTTTACGTTTGAGCTGATGATTTTATAAATGCATAGCGGTCCTCCACACACAAATAGTGACATTACAGGCTTTTAGCAAACGGCTCCGTGAGAAAGGCTTTAATAGAACAGCTACGCAATTTTGCGTTAAAGCAAAGAAACTTCACAAAGATGTGCATCGTTTATCTCCACATCTTGATAGCTGCGCTCTCTCTGTCAGGCTGGTTGTTGTGGAAACGTGGGGGTGGTCATGAGACGGTAAGAGCTGTCAGAGACCAATGACAGCGCTGACCGTTGTCACATGGTGTACGGTGCGGCATTTCGAGTAAAGTAAAAAATATATATGTGAACACGGACCGCACTAACTGAAAAATGATACAATGTATTTTGGTGCGCTCTGAGGCCGCACCAGGGTGCGCACCAACATATGTGAAAACAACCTTAATTGACGAGATAACTCGTCAGTGGCGGGGAAAGAGTTAAGAAATGGGGCTTTAGGTCCACTATTTTTGCATCAGTTTAAATGCACAATTCTTTGCTGATTATTTTCTTGGCCGACACCAATTTTAAGAAACAGCTGTTGGCTAATACCGATATTGGTAACATGGTCACCTTCTGTCCAAAAACTACTAGCACAGTGTTAAATATTTTTCTCATGTGTTTATTCATTATCCTAAATGTTTTCAACAAATTTTAAATACAGAGAATTTGCTGTTTTAAAGAGCAACTATCGTTCGATTCACGTTTTTACTTTCCTTTGGTGTGTAAGTGTGTATTAGTACATGTTAACGATATGCAAAAGGTACCAACCCCAAAGTAAACGATGATGCGAGTTATCGTCTCCAACGTAAATCTCTTTTCTTGGAATACAAAAAAACACAGATTTATTTTAGTTTACTTCCTGGGCCTGTTGTCATGGACAAGACCGACATTATCATAATTCTTCTCGCTTTGACTCACAGCCTGTAAGTTAACTTCTGTCAGCATTGCGTTGTGAGCGAATCTTTCAAACATGGTAAGGGGCGTCATATTTCTGGCTGACGTCAGAGGGATTCAGGCCAATCACAACGTACAGATTAGCTGGCCAATCAGGGACACAGCGCTTTTCAGAAAGATTAGTTTTGCACAAAATCAATGCGTTTGAGGAAGGCAGGATATCTGGAGCTACAAAAAATGTACGGTATTTGAAAATAATGTGTTTATTTAACCATAAACCATGCGTGCACATTGTACTATACCAAATACACAAAATAACATTGTAGCAATGAAATAGGTGCACTTTAAAAAAGAAGCCATACGTGTGTTTGACTTTGTGGCACTGTGCAGATTGATCGGCATATGACATCATACTATCACGAGAGTATTGCTTGCAAACCACTCTCGCAATAAACACATTGTTCATGCAGATACTTATGTAATAAATTATCGGTTTGTTAAAGGCTATAGACAACATGCCAGTGGTTTTACATTCTTTAAAAATTAGACGACAAAAATTAGTGGCTGATACAATGATGCATCTCTGAATTTAACCCTAGCATTACTTAAACAACTGATTTTCACAGTAACTAACACACTGCTGTTACTTCTTGTCTGTAGTGTATCTCGCCGCCTGTGGGGAAACGCTGAATATTGACTTCACTTTGCCATTTCACGAGTTTGTCCCGACCACCTGTAACACACGTTTCTGTCTGAAAGTGAGTGTACACTTGCACAACACAATTCAAACACACTTCTCTATTATTTTGAATAATTTGTTTGATCAGGCAAAAATAAACCTTGATGTCATGAATGTAGAATGAAAGAATTTTCATTTCTTGGTAAACTGACCTTTTATGTATTTTGTGTAACATGACAACACATAGTAAGTTGAATTGTCTATAAATGAAGCAAAATCTCTGAAACAGGCTGAGGACACAGACATGCGCTTGTGTCTGCCCGACTGTCACCCCAGCCGGTACGCTCTGCTCACCCTCGTAAAAGATTACCAGCACTGTAAGAGCCCACCAGACAGCAACATGCCACCAGAAGGACAAGGAGCTCCCCCTAAAAACAGCAAACCTCGCTGGAGGAACATGACACACTTGGAGTAAGAGAGCATGCTTTCTTTATGTCCCTCCCTCTTTTGCTTTCTCTCATCATGTTCTGTAGTGATTTGTTTGTATTTGTTTGTTTGTAGAGCTGGTTGGGTGGACTGCTGGAGCGTGCCGAATTTCATGTTGATTATAGACTACACCTGGCATCCCATCTACCCTCAGAAATCTGACCAGCAGCTCAAACAATCATGTGAGTGTATACCACTAAACCATACAGTCACAAGCAGGTCAGGTTTATGTATACTACCAGACATACCTGATCATTCTTTATTATTATGCTCATGTTTTAAAGTAATAGTTGGTTATTAAACAATGAATTAAAGACATAGTTCACCCAAAAATTTGAATTACCCCATCATTTACTCACTCTCAAGCCAGCCTCGATGTTTATGATTTTTTTTTTCAGACAAATATAATCTGAGTTATATTAGAAAATGTCCTGGCTTTTCCTAGTTGTATAATGGTAGTAAATGGTGCTTTTGATATGAATACTCAAAAAGTTGATGCAATTTTGTAAGAAAAATATAAATATTTAAAACTTTACAAACTAAAATAACTAGCTTCTGGTAAAGACCAACACACATTCAAGAGAGCGTATGTTTCCAGTGTATGACGTAATGTAGAGATGAATGCAGAAGTGCAGAGAGCAAAACGAAGCGCCAGTCAGGAATAGTGATGTGACGGATTCGGCTTGCATGCGATTCGCGGATTAATACGCAAAATTAAATAGAGGAAGTTTATCTTTGCACGTGTTTCAAAGGCTTGCAAATGTTAACTTTCAAGTGATTTTAAACTATTTAACCACAAAAAGTCGCTAAAGTGAGAACTCTTGATGCGTAGACTTTAGAGAGAGAGTTGCGCTGCTGTGTCTTATACTGTAGTCGACTAAAATACATTTGGCATATAGAGCACTAAAAAACAACGTAAGGTTTTTATATGGGGCGACTGTTTATGCTGTGCCGTTTGGAATTTGCCTTCCTTCTGTGTGTGCATGCGCGTTTAAGTGCACTCAAAAGTGCACACACAGAGACGCGTTTCAAAAAGCAAGCGAACATAAAATCTTTCTGTTCTTGACAGGGCACATACTGTATAAACTAGGGGTGGCACTGTTCACAAAGCCCACGGTTCGGTTCTTATCACGGTTTTATTGTCACAGTTTTAGGTTCTGTACGGTTCTTGTTGTTTTTTTTTATCATGAACACTCCAAAAATTTACTTCAGCATATGATATTATATAGCTTAATTATCCACAATTTAGGATACAGTATAAACAAAATTGTTATATCATGTAATCATGCACAAACTGAATTTGACTTGACTTTAAGCACATTATTGGGACCATCTCTGAGGAAAGCTAAGATTTTAATATGGCAAAAGAGAAGACATTGATGACATGCTATTCATTTACTTGGCAAACAAAGGAGAATGTTTATTGCTATCTCTACAGGAACTTATGTGCCTTTTTGGCACACAAAGATTGAACTTGAAGCACACAAAGATTAAACTGAAGAATTAACTTTATCAAACTGCCAACTTCAGTGTAGCTTTAAGCCTTGTTTATACTCGGCGTGTCCACATGAGCACGAGGGTGTGCAAGGAAAAAAATGACGTCAACACGGAGTTTGTAACTTTGCGCGCGGCTCCGCAACCCAAGAAGCACGAATTCCAGGCAAATCTAGCCGGGCATGACGCACTGATCTATATAAATGACTGGATTGCGCATAGAACGCTTAACGTAACAGCGTGAGGTGAAGCCAGCGCAGAGTTCGAGCCGCCATCTTGGTATACCTAACCGGCAAACAGCATCATTGACTTCCATGCAAAATCATGTTTTAAATTCACCCGCTTTACAGCGTATCAGTCACGCAAGATTATTTTTTAAAAAACGTTAAAGGACAAGTTCGGTATTTTACACTTAAAGTCCTGTTTTCAGATTGTTTATGATGAAATAGAACGGTTTTGACTGAAATTTCGACATATTCGGCTGCCCCGAGAATTTTCGGGTGTTTGTGTTTCACCTTCCACCCCTACAATGGGTTTAAAGGTGCACTGGAACAATCCCCTCCAAAATGCACCAAACTTTAGTTTACAAAGATGTGAAACTCACCGAGTGGTCAGGGGTGTTCACTGATATGCTCACACAAAAATCACTGCAAAAGATGCTTTCCAACAGCTGTTTTACCATTTGTTGTTAACTTGTGGATCTATTTTTCCAAACGCCTCACATCTGTATATTCTTCCGCTGAGAGCTTGAATAATAGACACTCCAGCCCAGTTGGTGGCGCTAATCCGCCAATGCCAATTGCAAGAATACAAACAAAGTTCTCGGCACGGAGTAATACCGTACCTCACAGCACATCTAATACAAGTCAATGGAGTTGTACAAAAACTACGATAAAACCTGTTTGAATGCGTCTTTTGCAGCGATTTTTGTGTGAGCATATCAGTGAACACCCCTGACCACTCGGTGAGTTTCACGTCTTTGTAAACGAAAGTTTTATGCATTTAGGAAGGATTGTTCCAGTGCACCATTAAACCCATTGTAGAGGTGTGAGGTGAAACACAAACACCCGAAAATTCTCGGGGCAGCCGCATATGTCGAAATTTCAGTCAAAACCGTTCTATTTCATCATAAACAATCTGAAAACAGGGCTTTAAGTGTAAAATACCGACCTTGTCCTTTAAGGTGAGTGTGTCTGCTGCGTTCTGTTAATGACACAGGTATAAATAAAGTTTTTTTGACATTCAGCTACACGGTCAGCGTTATTTCTCTAAATAAGTTTAGGTAACTTGTACGTTTAGATAAAATAAAACCAGCAAATTATTGCATGCACATACGGTACAAAGTATGATTATTTATGTAGATTTCAGAATGAGCACGTTTGTCATTAATTTTAAATATTCTGCGGTTTGTCTGCTGATCTGATACTGTAATGAAGATGAATGTATAATAACTGATTAAAAACAAAAATGTACAACTTTCAGTAAATAACTATGTACATGCTTAGGACGTTTGTGTTGTAATAATGTACAGGGTAACTTCAGATATAAAAACGAAGACTAGTAAAGTGATGTTTTATCATTAAAATCTGATCACGTCCATTGATTTAATAGAATGTTTGGGTATACCAACATGGGGGCGCGGTGGCTTCATGCGCAATCCAGTAATTTATATAGATCAGTGGCATGACGTCTCATCACATCGGCACCCCGTCTGTGCGTTGAATATAAACACCAGACAAAAGTATACAAGGCTTTAGGTAACATACGGGCATGAGGCTACATTGCGCATGCGTCGAACCGTGCGACACACACATGCTCCGATTTGAGACAAGTGAACTGAACGGTTCAGATGTTTTTTCATGTACCGTGCCACCCCTAGTACAAACAATATGACCTCCACAGTATTCTTTTTCTAATAAAAGCATTTGTTTACGTCTTAAGTTTATGTATAGATTAGAGGAAGAGACCAGTCCTGCTTATCTTAAGAGACAGTAACCTCAATTAACCTACTTAAATCTGTGTCATTAATGTTAATCAAACAACTCAAGACAAAGAGAAAATCACTTCTGTAGCTCCAAAAAATAATAATTAATTTAATTTATACAATAAGACAGTGTTCTGATTCATTTGATTTAATGTCTGTACCTAATGCTCATTTTAGACCTTACTTACTTTGCAACTTTTTTCTTTTTTTATAAATGTAATTTCTTTATTTGTTGTTAGATTTTTCTTTTTGCTGATCCGATCCGTGCCTTATAAACCATAATATGATCCGAACCGTGAGTTTTGTGATCCGTCACTCCCCTAGTCAGGAAATAGAAACCTAAACTGGGGATTTAAAAGGAATTGTCGGAGGATTTTGTTATAAGACAAGGATGTTGAGGTTTTTTTGTCCAGCTTTATTTGTCTAAACCGGAGTACTCCGTGAGACGGAGGAGTTATACAAAATAGTTTGTAAAAATGAATAGACATTTGGCTTCAAATCAGAAGCACCATTTATTACCATTATAAAGCTTGGAACAGCCAGGACATTTTCTCCAATTGGGTTTGTCTGAAAAAAGATAATCATGTACATCAAGGGTGGCATGAGTGAGAGTAAATCATGGGGTAAATTTCATTTTTTGGTGAACTATACCTTTAACATGTTTAAAGGAATATTCCATTTTCGTAAAAGAAAAATTCAGATAATTTACTCACCACCATGTCATCCAAAATGTTGATGTCTTTCTTTGTTCAGTCGAGAAAAAATTATGTTTTTTGAGGAAAACATTGCAGGATTTTTCTCATTTTAATGGACTTTAATAGACACCAACAATTAACACTTAACTCAACACGTAACAGTTTTTTTTCAACGGAGTTTCAAATGACTACAAACAATCCCAAACGAGGCACAAGGGTCTTATCTAGCAAAACGATTGTCATTTTTGACAAGAAAAATAACAAATATACACTTTTTAAGCACAACTTCTCGTCTAGATCCAGTCGTGATGCGTCAGCGTGACCCCACGCAATACGTCATGACGTCAAGAGGTCACAAAAGACGAACGCGAAACTCCGCCCCAGTGTTTACAAATGTGTTGAAAGAGGACCGTTCCGACGTTGTTGTATGTCAACTGATACTAATTAATGTCTTTGTGTCAGTTTATTGTTTACAATGGTCCGCAAATGTGCGTTTTATATATGTAACACGTGACCATCCCTACGTCACTACGCATTTACGTTAGGTCGCGCTGGACCGGATCTAGACGAGAAGTTGTGCTTTAAAAGTGTATATTTGTTATTTTTCTCGTCAAAAATGACAACCGTTTTGCTAGATAAGACACTTATGCCTCGTTTGGGATTGTTTATAGTCCTTTGAAAAAACTGTTACGTGTTGAGTTAAGTGTTAATTGTTGGTGTCTATTAAAGTCCATTAAAATGAGAAAAATTCTGCAATGTTTTCCTCAAAAAACATAATTTCTTCTCGACTGAACAAAGAAAGACATCAACATTTTGGATGACATGGTGGTGAGTAAATTATCTGGATTTTTCTTTTAAGAAAACTGAATATTCCTTTAATGACTTATGAAAATTAACAAATTTGAAACCTATATCTAATTTGAAAACTTATTTTATATTTTAGCTTTTGTTATAGCCAGCCATTGTTTTGATCACAGCACTTTATTAAAAAACCGTACACTTCAGTTTATAATGGTAAATTTTATGCAGATATCAGTCATTGCATTGACATATTTTGCTGTACACAGTGTCGGAAATAGAGGAATCAATGTTATCGGCACTGCGACCTCCGGAGCTCGTCCCACCTACACCTCCTCCACCTCGAGTCTCCTCTGACCCCAGCCTGCTGCCCCCAGACCGACTACATGTGGAGATGGAGCTGAGCTCAGACTCTCATATCACGCTGTATGGTCCTCTGCTCAGAGCGCTTGTGTCCATCAAGGTGCACTTTCATTCAAAGTATCTTTTAATATACAGCAAAATATTTTTTTTATAGATTTTATCATGAATTACAAGAAAATAAATAGTTGTTCCTTAAATTTTTTTATTATTTGTATCTGTATAGGAAAACTATTTTGGCGAGGATGACATGTACACAGACTTTGAGGAGTCTCTGTCCAGCCCTGTGTTGAGCTCCTGCTCCTCCTCATTTGGCTGGCCCGGAGGGGGATTAGAAGAGAAGGGACCTAAAGACACACCCCACCCTCTTTCCCTACGGCCCTGGGATATCACCGTACTCATCAACCTGCACAAGATCCACGGACGCCTACCCACGGTTTGTTCCAGTCAAATGTTTAAGGGCGCACTAGCAATTTATTACCACTGCACGTTCACCCGTCACAACAGCAAAACGACTCAGATTTTTTTAGCCCAGAGAACCAGGACCTTAAAATTAACTTAGCTGCAACATTAATGCTGTTTGCTAGCTCTAATCTAGCATGTTTTGTGTTGTGTAGCACTGCAGTAGTGATGGCCCAGAAGGTCCCACTGGCTTTCTTGAGCGTCTGTGTTTCGAGATGAAGAAGGGCTATAAGGAGACCATGTTACAGCTTGTTCTCTCTCCTCTACACGTGTTCGTCAGCGACAACTATCAGGTGAGAGAAAGTGACCTCATTCGTGTTCTTGTAGGTGCTGGACTTTTATCAAGTATGCAATTTATTCTGTTTTGTGCTTGCGTAGCGGCCAACGGTTGACGCTGTGTTGAGAGATGGGCATCTGAGCCTCTCAGGGTTGCAGATGAGAGCCCACGCTATGTTCTCTGCAGAGGGATTACCACCGGGCACAGACACGCTCGAATATGCCTGGCTCATTGATGTTCAGGCTGGAGCTCTCACTGGAAGAGTTACTGTTCCACAGTGTGACCGATTTGTTCATGTTGACACTGCAGAACTCTTGTGCCAATAATATAAGTGTTTATTTTGTGGTATCCGACGCCATGCCACAGTTGTAGTAAAGAAGAATCAGATTATAGATGAACAAAAATGGTTATGCTTGTGTTGTAGTGTGCATCCCTTCTGGAGTGGGGCGAGACCTTTGTTTTCCATGTGCTGTCTCGAGAGTTCCAGCTTGAACAGCCAAAATCATCTGTCACCTGCCAACATGGAGTTGATCGCAGAGTCTGTGATGCCAAGGTATAATAACAACAGAAATGCCCAAATATTGGTGTCAGCCAAACATAAAATGTGACCCAGTCTGTGAAAACCCAGCAATGTAACGAACATTTTGTGAAAATATAACCTTGATACAGGGTTCCCACGGGTCCTTGAAATCCTTGAAAATTTGTGAATCTGAGGGGAAAAATTCAAGACCCTGGGAAGTTATTGAAAATATACATACATAGATACAGGTCATTGAAAGTGCTTGAATCTATTTTATGCAAGAAGTTTTCTGGAAAAAATCCATATTATTCCCTGTATAGTGTAGGATAATATCATAAAAATGTTAGTTTTTAAGCACACTTGCTAAACTGTTCGCTTTACATGCTTATATCTTTTGTATGTAAATGTTGATTCATACCAAAAAGCTTTTTTGCATAGTTGTGTTTGACATATGCAAGCATCTCGGGTTACATTTGTAACTGTTGTTCCCTGAGAAGGGAACGAGGCGCTGCGTCTTCCTTGCCATACTTCCTGTGTCCCTGTAACGCCGTCTTTGGCAATCTTTCAGATAGTGATATACTTCCTGCTCCCACGTCACCCTGTCTTTGTCGTTAAGCTTCACCATTGGTTGAATTTGATATACCATACACATTCAGTCGCTCTTACCCTTGGAGGCATCCCCAAAGTGTCACCGCAGTGACGCAGCGCAAGTTCCCTCAAAAGGGAACTGTAACAATGTATCTTTAAAGGTAACACAATGTAACCTTGCTCTCACTTGAAATGTGTCCCCACGTTTAGTCCTTGAATTTGAGGGTATTGGACCTGGAAAAGCCTTGAAAGGTCCTTGAATTTGAAGTTAACTAAGGTGTGGGAACCCTGTTGATATCTTTAATATTGACTGAATAAGGTTGAGACTTTAGCCTGGATCTCACAGAAAGGCTCACATATTTTGACCTGTGCTGCCTGTCAACAACTAAGTGTTGGTCTTTGTGTTAAGAATGCAAACCTGCCTGGCCCTTGTCGGACATCAGAGGATCTAAAGTACACCATGACTCGATTGACGGTTGATGGAGCCCAAATTTTCATTGTTGAACACGGCTGCGCGGCCAACATTAAGGTTGGTGATGGACGGTCAGTTTTATTGTCTGTCTAGTGCTGTTGACTTAAGATGTCTATAATTATTGGTGTTTGTGTATCAGACTGGAGCGTTCCGGTTGGCCAACTGTAACTTGCACACAGCAGCTGTCGGTGAAGGCATCAGTGCCGTCCTCCAGGACGTTGTGATCGCTCAATTCATTGAGCAACAAGAAGTGGCCAGGCTCGGCCTTCCTCCTCCCCTGCTTCGGCGCTCTCATTGGCTTGAAGCCGGCTCTGTGACCTTTAACCTCATTACAGCTGATGTTGCTTTGGCTGCTGACCATCCAGCCAAATATGAGGTCCAGAGACAATTCCTGGAGCTTCATGACATGAAAACTAAGAGGTTTGTGCATATCTTTCATAATTCAGGTTTATACCTTTACTATGAAAACCCAGCTAAAGTCATTCTTGTGATTGGTTTTCTACATAAAATCCTCTTACATATTGTGAAAAATAACCTTGATATCTATTATATAGATATGAGTGAAATATTAGATTATAATACTTTAGCCTGGTTTCACAGACACTTAGGTTACCATATCTATGTATTTACCATGTTGGTGTGTGTATGTGCGTGTTAGGCTTTGGTTCCTTTGGCCAGAGGAGAAGTACAAGCGAAGCCGAAACCGCTGTGGATGTCTCGGTGGATGTCGTTTTTTTGGTGGCTCGGTCGGAGGCCTGGACTTCTTCCGCCTGGAGGAATTCACGCCCTCATCAAGCTCTGCCTTTTCTGGCATTAGTGCCGAAAGTGACATGTCTTATGGCCAATCATTATTACATCCAGGAGAATGGATTGTCATGAAGGAAACTCCCAAACTGCCTGAAGGTACAGATTTTTAATGTTGAATGTGTGCTTTGTTGTATCTGATGGGTTGCAGTATGAATTGAGTAATTGCTAACTGAAAGCTGATTGGTTGACATGCAGGTAAAGGCATAGGTATTCGGAGAGACACGTGTTCTCCTGCTCCCGTGGTAGACGTAGAGAAACGTGGCCAACACCTCAGTCTTCACGTACCTCAGCGCTCTCACAGCTCCGCCTCTTCCTCAGAGGAAAACTCATCGTCCAGTGCTGCCTTGCCTCTATTGGCTGGAGAGCGAGAGTCTCCCTTTCCGTCCACAGAGTGAGTCAGACCACTTGTACTCTTTTAAATATTAAACATTTTACAAAAAAATATTAAATTTGTCTTATTAAATTAAATGTTTACATGTTATAAACATTTAACATAACATTTTCAAGTGTATTTTCCTGATTTTTCTTTACAGGTTAATGAATGTTGTAACCACTGACGGTCCTATTCCTGAAGTTCCACCTTTGCGCTCTCCCCTACGTTCTCCTCTTAAACGGCAGGCCTCTGTCCAATCGGCACGGCTCGGCAGCACCAAGAGCCTATCAGCAGCAGTCTTTGCCGAGAAAGCCGCCCCTCCTGCTGGTGTGCAGTTTAGCAGCGAGGTTTCCCGTAGCGATGAAAACGTTCTGGACTCGCCGAGGCAAAGAAGAAGCTACGGATCTTTCCCTTTCACTCCATCGGCTGATTCCAGCACATTTCATCAGTATCGTTCAGTCGATTCCTCCATGTCCGTAGCTGATAGTGAGGCCTACTTTAGCGCCAATGAGGAGTTTGAGCCAATCAGCAGTGACGAAGGACCAGGTACTTATCCGGGGAGGAAACGCAGACGGAGACAACAGGGTCAACCTCACACGGAGCGCAGTCGGACCTCTATATACCATAGTGTGGAGGGACCACTGTCAATCAATGAGCCCCGCCCACCTCAACTGCCTAGCCACACCTCCCAAGCCTCATTTGTCTCTGCACTTGGATTAGAAGAGGAGGGCTCGATTGAAACAGAAAAGGCGGAGCCTGGCCTTCTGACAACACAGCCACTTTTAATGACTTGTTACCAGAATTACCTAGCGCACTATCATGTTACAAACTGGTCTGTTAAACAGCCAACAAATAAGAGGACTTCAAAGTCATCATTGCATCGCCCACTTGACCTCGACACACCCACAAGTGAGGAGAGCTCCATCTCATTTGATCAGCTGTCCATCCCTTCATTTAAGGTTTGTTTATTTATCATTACATGGAGTCATAAATCTGTATTGAATGAAATGTCTGAATTGAGATTTAATTTTTGCTCTTTTATAGATGGTGAAGGCGGGTTTGTCTGCCGGTTCATTATTGGACAGAGGAGTTCAGCTCATGGGCGATTCAAACGGGTAATATAAAACATCATAGCAAAGTGAAAACATTGTTTTCGACATCAAGCAGCCTTTACATTATTAGCATGGGTTGTTTATTAGCAGCACACCCTACACACCCCTTGACAAGCGGGCGATGGACAACACAGATGAGGACACGGTGACGGAGGACTGGACCCTTGATCCACCTCTTGCCCAGACGAGAACCACAGCCATCGTAGAGGTCAAAGGAGCAGTCAATGTGGTCCTGACTCCTTTAGTGGCTGAAGCTTTAGACAGGTCAGACATCACAGTATTCTTGTCATTTGTCACGGTTTAACAACCGTGAACCGATAATCTACTCAAGAACCACCCATTTGGACAGCAGCATAGAAAATTAAATGCAGGGTGGTTGAAAGTGATATTGCATCTCATAACATCTCTCACAATATCCACATAAACGAATAAATGTCAGAGGGTGAAATGCGTCTTTTTGGTACATTCCAGGTACATCGAGTCCATGGTTCATTTCGCCAGTATTCGCCACCCAGCATCAATCCTGGACGACTTGCATGGGAAAGTGCTAAATGAAGTGTATCAGATCAGCAAATCCACTGTCTCGGAGTCTGTAAGTGATCAGTAACAAGATGTATAGATGCGAGGGTGCATTTACACCTTCAGGTGATCATGATGAATGTTGTGTTTACCAGAGTGCAGCAAAACCGGAGCACAAAATATCTAAGACTGAGGGCACCACACCCGGATCTCTGGGCTTGCCTCATGGACAAACTGATCTGTCAATCAAACCTGACAATGTGAAGATTAAAGGGTTGCAAGCTAATGTCACTGTCCCGAAGGTACTTTTGTCTTTGTGTATGTGAGAGAGAAAAATAAGCGTGTTAAAAAACTAGGAAGTGAATGTTTGCTGTTGTTGGGAAATCTTTGTGCAAGTTTGTTGGTGAATCTGTGTAAGTCTGTGTGTGTGTGTGTTTGTTGGTTAAAGGAAAACACCACCGTTTTTCAATATTTTACTATGTTCTTACCCCCTCTTTGACAAATTAATACATCCCTATCTTCTTTCAATTCATGCACTTAATCTTTGTAAAGTGCGTTGTGACTGTGTTAGCATTTAGGCTAGCCCCATTCATTCCTTAGGATCCAAACACGGATGATTTTAGAAGCCACCAAACACTTTCATGTTTTTTAGCACTTCAACCTGCACAGTAACATCATCACTCCTGACTGCTCCCCCTCTCGCTCAAACTTCCGTCAATATTACTGCACCCGAGGTCGAAGTGCTGTAAACTTAAGTGCTCTTCTGCCATACAATATAGTTCTCATTTTTTATCCGCTTAAAAAATCGCTACGTTTTATTTTGTGCTTACTCGTGTAACTACTCATGTAACAGTCTTTAAATAGGGAAAACATTGAAGTGTTTGGTGGCTTCTAAATGCATCCCTGTTTGGATCCTAAGGAATGAATGGGGCTAGGCTAAATGCTAACACATTCACAACATGCTTTACAAAGATTAAGTGCACATATTGAAAACAGATAGGTATGTATTCATTCGTCTAAGTTGAGGTAAGAACATAGTAACATATTGAAAAACTGTGGTGTTTTCCTTTAATATGTGTGTGTTTGTAGGTGAATCTGTGTTTGCTTGCAGGTTAATATATATGCACATGTGTGTTTGTAGGTAAATCTGTGTGTGCTTCAAGCATCAGTAGAAGAAGGTTTACCCTCAAATAAAAGTGTCACACACGTCTCTCTTGTGGCCTTGTGCTTTGACCGGATCGCTACTCAGCTGCGCATGAATAGGTAATACACACTCCCAAAATTTCTGCCTTTTGATTTATATGCACCAATATAAGCATTTTGGCCAATTGATCATTATTTTCTTTACAGCCAATAAGTCAATATGTATTTTTCTTTTAATATTCTGCTTGAATAATCCTATTAAAAGTCAATTTTATTTACCGTTATCAACCTAATCTGACCAATATTAATGATTTATTTGGGCTGTCACAATGATAAATAATCGTCTCATTGCGATTATTTGACCTTATCGCAATGATTTCAGATCACCTTAATGATTGCATCTCTCTCTAAAAAACACAAGGGGGAGCTGCAGCGCCTGTATAAACGAGATTGTATCAGATGGCGCTCCTTAACTGACAGTGTAATGCCATGCATTGCAAAGCCATTCAATGCAGTGGAAAAAACTGCATTTAAAGAAATGCTGCAAAACTTTGATAAGCAGTAACAGCCAATGCAGCCATGTGGTCCAGTACTAATATGACTTTAGTATGATTGGCTACAATTTAAGGCCTGTTCTGGTATGGTCATTTTATTTTGATTGCATTTTTTTTCAGTTATTTTTCAGACACTTTAGTGTGTTTATTTCTTATGAAGAATTTTCAGTTTTTTAAATATATATTCATTAAATAATTACTGAAATGTGTGTTATGTGTATTCATATTTACTGCCGGGTAAACCTTGCAAAATATTTAAGTTAAATAATCACAACAATTTCATGAACAAAAAACAAAAAGTATGAAAATTAAATGTCAAAGCAATAAAACGGCACAATTTATTAGCAATTAACCGTCAGCCAAATGTCATAATCGTGAAACCCTTATGATTTATAAGCCTTTTATTATAGAGGATGATACCAGTGTGGTCATCATCTAAATGTTCCTACAGTGATATTGAACACGAAGGTCATTAGGTAATCGAGAATGAGAGTTTGTTTGTAATAGAAGTAGTAGTAGTTTGTATAGCCAGACATCTGTAATGTGTGATATTCAGGGGTATAGTGGAGGATCCAGAGAAGCCCTCTGTTATGATGGAGAAGTTCTCATCTGCGTCCAAGATGGCTCCTCAGTCCAGCGGTTCTCTCCGCTCTAATGCTGGTATAGAGAAAGGCAAAGAGATTGCAGCCAGACTCAACATTCACCGCATACACAGTCAACTTCGTGGCCTTGACTTGTCAGGTATACTTATACTCGCATAATGAAAAATACCTTAATTTCTATTCAGTGACGATTTGCAGAATTTGACTGTGCAAACTTTTGATTTCCTAAATAGTTTAGCCAATAATTTTTGCAAAACAGGATATATTTGCTTAGAGTTATTTATTTGCATATAGTACATACTGTATATTTTATTTACTGACACTTTCAGGTTATGTTTGTTTATTGTGTGTTGTTTGTCAGATCTTGGTGCTTGTGCCATCACTGCCATTCCATTTAAGAAGTCCAAGGTTCTCTTCAGTTTGGAGGAAACAGATGACTTTGTTTTAGTGGATGAGACTGAACCCTCCATATCCACTGAGCATGTGCCAGAACACATTCCTGACCTTAACCGCTCTGCAGCCAGTCCTGAGAAATGGGGGTGGATTATGTTTGAATGTGGGATTGAGAACCTTACAGTCAAAGGTATTACAATATACATACAATGTTATTCGCTATGAGTTTCATTACTGTTTTAGAATGCACGTCTGGCTCTCATCCACAGGTGGGCGGCAGTCAGGGGCTGTCCTCTACAGTGCTTTTGGTGTGATGGGCGCGGCTGACAGTGGTGTTAGGGATGGAGTCTCAAAATCGAATGGTTCTAGTGGTTCTCAGACAGGAAGTGGCTACAGCACTGATGTCTCTGATGACAACCTGCCCAATGATACGCAAAGCCCCGCCTCCGAACCCAACAACTCTGAATCTGATGAACAGGTTCTTTATATACTAATTGATCATTTTCATTTTAAGTTCTGCTTTGGGTTTTGTCTTTATTTTGTTTATTATTGATGGATGTTTTTTTGCAGGATGAGGGGGTGGAGTCAGATGACCTAAAAAAGGATCTGCCTCTCTTGCCTCCGCCTCCTGACTCCAGCAGTATGAAATTGACTATAAAGGAAATCTGGTTTAGTTTTGCTGCCCCGACCAACATTCGCTCCCATGCTCCAGCAATGTCAAGGTACACACATTTGTGACCCTTTTTGTGAGGCTAAATCCAGGCTAAAGTCTCAATATATTTTGTAGTATGATTTCAGTCATTGATTTCACTTTCATTTCTATCTTTGACCTTAGTCAATATTTAGGATGATTTATGTAGATGTAAATCACAAAAATGACTTCAACTGGGTTTTCACAAACTAGGTCATATATAGTATTTGCAAAAATGTGTATGACTATATTTTTATACATACTTGTGTTTTGCCAGTCACATGACAAAATTTGTTCTGACTACCATCTAAATTGCTGTTTGTGTCTGCAGACAGCTGAATCTGCTGAGCACTGCAACCCCTGCCATTGGTGCATGGCTAGTTCCCATTGACCAGCTAAAATCCACGCTGGAGAAACTCGACATGGAGTCCACACTGCGTGTTTGTGCAGTAATGGGCTGCATAATGACCGAGGCCCTGGAGGTCAGACATATGTTACACGTTATCAGATACATCCACTAGCACTCACCCCACAATGTTATTTCAGCAGAATTGTGAATTCATTATGCTTATGTGTTTCAATTCAACAGAAAAAGAGTATTCACTTTCCGTTTCGGAGCAAGTACAACCGTGTTACAAAGCGAGCCCGATATCTTCACGAGAACCCGTCCTGCCTACTGTGTAATATTCTGCATCGCTACCTCCAGCAGGCGGATTACAGCGTCATTGAAGAGGCCACCATGGTAAATCTGGAGTTTTCATTAATTCTTCTGTCTGTTATCAGTTAGTGCTTGTTAATCTTCTATTAACTCATTTCCTGCCAGCCTTTTTTTAAAAAGCAGTATTTTTTGTGATTTTTACAAAAGTTTCACAAAATGTCTTCCAGGAAAATGTTCTTCTA
Organism: Misgurnus anguillicaudatus; assembly: GCF_027580225.2. Lineage (NCBI taxonomy): Eukaryota > Metazoa > Chordata > Actinopteri > Cypriniformes > Cobitidae > Misgurnus > Misgurnus anguillicaudatus. Next base: position 14,909,964 of record NC_073347.2, on the reverse strand, counting down.
TAAATATATAAACATACAAATATATAAAATTAAAGAACAGACCCTCTGCTTTCAAACGAATAGACAAACAAACAAAACGTTTAATCCTATCTTCATTTGTTTTGTTTTTTATAACCTCTTAAATATGGGTAGGTTACTTCAAAAATACCTCAGGGCGCACTCACATTATCCAAACTAACCATGCCCCAGCGCGATTGTCACCCCTCCCTACTCCCCCAGGTGCACGCACTCACACTGTACTTTTTATCGATCCGAGTCCGGGCGCGCTTTCGTCATTAAGATGCGATTGTTTTGAAAAAAGCAGGAAGTAAAGCTCTCTCTTAACACCGGAACCCACCGTAATGATAAGTCTGTGTTTTTTATTCAGAGTCGTTTGGTGCGCGATTACACACAGCCCTCTCACATGTCATCATATTGCTTAGTTGATTTGTCACGTGTGCAGCTCGGACATTCACGTAACCCCGCTGCTCGCATCAAAAGGTTTTTACGGAGGCAGATGAAGGTGAGGGGTCGCACAACTGACGTCTTCACCTTTTGAATCGCGCTCAGGCGCGATTGCGCTCACACCACAGCCTTCCGCGCCTGAGCCCAAGTGAACCGCGCTCCGGCCCACCTCTGCAACCCGGCCGCGGCACGATTAACCAATCCGCGCCCGGGCGCGGAACAGAGCGATCACATTAGTCAAACAAACTAGGCTTTGGGGGTCAGACGCGCCCGAGCGCGGTTTGGTTTGGATAGTGTGAGTGCGCCCTAAGTTTGAGCAAAAAGCTGAAATAATTGAATTTTTTAAAATTTTGTTAGAGATCAGACACATACACAGAGCTTAAAATGTGTAAAATTTGTTTTTGCTTCAGTTTTTAATAAATTGCCATCTAGTGGATAATAGCAGATTACAGATTACCGTAAAAACCCATAAGGAAAGCAGGGGCGAAAATTTCATCTAAATGTTGGGGGGGACAATAAACATAAAATTTTTCAAGAACAGTTATTGAAGGGGACACCAATAATATAGGCAAAATTGTACTTGCCAGGAAATGTGTACAGATAGAAAACGTTTCTCTTTCTCTATGAACGGACGTAAATTTAATTTTAATACACATGAATGCAGAGGTGAAAAGAGTAATGAAATATTCTACTTAAGTAAAAGTAAAGTTACTTTAATAATATTTTACTTAAGTAAAAGTAAAGTTACTGGTCTAAAAATCTACTCAAGTAAAAAGTAAGTCATTTTAATTTTAAGAGTAAAAGTTCCTTTTTTACAGCGGGGAGAGGTTTCTAGTTCAAGAAGGAAGGATGTATACATCTCAAACTATGTTTTAATTTTAAACATCTTTACAATTAAAGTGCAATAACAAAAAGTTAATAAAATAAAAAGCTTTTTTATAACTAAGAAACATTTATGGAATTATTTATTGATTTTTACAGGTGAGTTATGCACTTTTGAAGCAAAAATAATATGAGGTCAGCAGCTAATAAATACAATCATTATACAACCCCAAAACAGAAAAAGTTGGGACACTGTAGAAATTGTGAGTAAAAAAGGAATGGAATAATTTACAAATCTCATAAACTTATATTTTATTAACAGTAGAATATAGATAACATATCAAATGTTGAAAGTAAGATATTTTGAAATGTCATGCCAAATATTGGCTCATTTTGGATTTCATGAGAGCTACACATTCCAAAAAAAGTTGGGACAGGTAGCAATAAGAGGCCAGAAAATTTAAATGTACATATAAGGAACAGCTGAAAGACCAATTTGCAACTTATTAGGTCAATTGGCAACATGATTGAGTATAAAAAGAGCCTTTCAGAGTGGCAGTGTCTCTCAGAGGTCAAGATGGGCAGAGAATCACCAATTCCCCCAATGCTGCAGCGAAAAATTGTTTTCTGAGTTTCTCAGAGAAAAATTGCAAAGAGATTGAAGTGATCATCATCTACAGTGCATAATACCATTCAAAGTTTCAGAGAATCTGGAACAATCTCTGTGCGTAAGTGTCAAGAAGCGAAAACCATACCGGATGCCGGTGATCTTCGGGCCCTAAGACAGTGCTGCATCACATACAGGAATGCTACTGTAATGGAAATCATAACATGGGCTCTGGAATACTTTCAGAAAACATTGTCGGTGAACACAATCCACCGTGCCATTCACCGTTGCCAACTAAAACTCTATAGGTAAAAAAAGAAGCCATATCTAAACATGATCCAGAAGCACAGGCGTTTTCCCCGGGCAACGCTCATTTAAAATGGACTTTGGCAAAGTGGAAAACTGTTCTGTGGTCCAACGAATCAAATTTTGAAGTTCTTTTTGAAAAACTGGGATGCCATTTCATCCGGACTAAAGAGGACAATGACAACCCAAGTTGTTATTAGCGCTCAGTTCAGAAGCCTGCATCTCTGATGGTTTGGGGTTGCATGAGTACGTGTGGCATGGGCAGCTTACACATCTGGAAAGGCACCATCAATGCTGAAAGGTTTATCCAAGTTCTAGATACATATGATCCCATTCAGACGTCGTCTCTTTCAGGGAAGACCTTGCATTTTCCAACATGACAATGCCAGACCACATACTGCATCAATTACAACATCAAGACTGCGTAAAAGAAGGATCTGAGTACTGAAATGGGCAGCCTGCAGTCCAGATCTTTCACCCATAGAAAACATTTGGTGCATCATAAAAAGAAAGATGCGACAAAGAAGACCTAAGACAGTTGAGCAACTAGAAGTCTGTATTAGACAAGAATAGGACAACATTCCTATTCCTAAACATTGGTCCTCCTCCAGCTGTTTCTTATATGTACATTTAAATTTTCTGGCCTCTTATTGCTACCTGTCCCAACTTTTTTTGGAATGTGTAGCTCTCATGAAATCCAAAATGAGCCAATATTTGGCATGACATTTCAAAATGTATAACTTTCAACATTTAATTTGTTATCTATATTGTACTGTGAATAAAATATAAGTTTATGAGATTTGTAAATTATTCCATTCCTTTTTTACTCACAATTTCTACTGTGTCCCAACTTTTTCTGTTTTGGGGTTGTAGTAAGGTTGTAATTGATGTATTGCTGGTAACATACATTATGTTATTAAACTATATACATAAATGAGCATATGAGATGAGTGCCATAATACTTTTATCCTTTACACGTTTATTGTATTCTATAGCTTCCCAGACCTTGTGTACCTGATGTCTTTCAATCTCTCTCTCTCGCGCTCTCTCTCTCTGCAATGTCTAATGATCTGCGGCGCATTCTCGAGGACGTTCTTAAGTTGTGTTTGACTTGACGCGAAGCTGCTAGACCTCGGAAGATAATGCGCATATTAAAAACGCGTCGTGCAAATTAGCGGTTAAAAACCCGATTGGCAATTCTCAAACTCAAACCCGTACTCAAGAGGATGAACCCTACCTGAATGAAACAATCGCTTTGCGTCAATGGCCAGGGGTTTCTTTCATAAGAATTGCATTGAGGGTCTGCATTAGCCCGCGCCTGTCTCGTCCCTCTCCATGGTTCTTTTTGCGCGTTCCCCCGCCCATCAATCAATCAGCCCATCAATCAATCATCCGTGGCGCGTCTTTATCACCTTACTTTTTTATTTTTTTTATTCAGTAACGGATATGATTTAACTTGAAGCGAAGTAGCCTACAATACTTTAAACATACTTAAGTAAAAGTAAAGTACAGATTTTAAAAACTACTCAAAGTAAAAGTACACAAAAAAACTCAGTTACAGCAAGGTGAGTAAATGTAATTTGTTATTTTCACCTCTGCATGAATGCATAAATTTTTTTTCTTGATCGTTTATCTGCTTCTGTTCTCAGAAAACGAAATATGTTCATGTCAAAATAGTCCAGTTTTAAAACATATGAGGATAAACTGATAAGTGATGGGAAACGTTGTATTGTAGGTATATAGCTGATTAACGCGTCGGCTCCGTCTCTTCTCTACCGGACTGTGTGTCGGTGGTGAGGTAAAAGGGGCGCGGGCAGTGGACCAAACCACTGTGAGGCAAGGGAGGGGGAATCAAAATGTTTAAAACGTTTTTTTGTTGTTGCTCCGTTTGCATTTGTATTGTTTCACCTCTTACACAACTATTTTAAGTATTATAAATCATTAAAATGTTTTCAAAACACATATTTTAATGATATTTTAGGGGGGACAACCCTCAGATAGGGGGGTCCTGTCCCCCCCGACCCCCCCGGGATTTCCGCCCATGAAGGAAAGCGTCATTGGCAGGAAAATGTTTTCTTTTAATTGACGAGAAAACCCGTCAATGGCAGGGAAAGAGTTAAAGGGATAGTTTTGTATGAGTTTCTTTATTCTCTTGAACACAAAAGAAGATATTTTGATAAATGATGGTAAGCACACAGTTGACGGTACCCATTGAATTCCATTGTATTTGTTTTTCTTTAGTGCTGCCTCACGATTAGTTGCGACTAAACATTTGCAGAATAAAAGATTTTGTTTACATAATAAATGTGTGTACTGTGTATAATAATTATGTTTATAGAAATACACACACATAAATGTATAATTTTAAGAAAAAAATATATTTATATAATAAATATTTATATTTATATATGATATAGATTATATATAAATATAAACATGTATATACACATGCAAATGTTTCTTAATTATATACATGCATGTGTGTGTGTGTGTGTGTGTATTTATACATAATTATTATACACAATACACCCACATATATTATGTAAACAACAACTTTTATTCTGCAAATGTTTAGTCGCGACTAATCGTGAGGCAGCACTATTTTTCTTACTATGGAGGTCAATGGATACCATCAACTGTATGTGCTTACCATAATTTATCAAAATATATTATTTTGTAATCAATAGAAAAAAGAAACTCCAACAGGTTTTGAACAACACGAGGGAGAGTAAATAATTTTTTTTTCATTTTTGGGTAAACTATCCCTTTAATACTTTTACTTTATCTTGCTAGAATGATGGACTTCCTGCTCTGGTCACCCTAAGAAAAGGATTGGTGGCACTTGCTCGTCAATGGATGAAATTCATCGTTGTCACTCAGGGCTTTAAGGCAGTCGGCCTGCCACAACCCAATTACATTCCTAAACCTAAAGAGCCTGAGCCTATCGAGCCAGAACCAACACAGGGGCCCGACTGTGGTGTCGCCCTGCAGAGCGACACCAGTGCTGATGGAGCAGAGTTTGAGTTTGATGCCGGTAATTATCACACATTTTACTGAACATGCATGTCAGATTTGATTTACTGTTTTCTACATAAAATCATTGATTCTGGCTAGAGGGGATACAGCTACAGCTAAATTTCGCAAGATGTTGGGTTTGGAAAACAACTGTTCTGGCTAGAGATAGGATACAGCTTTCACGGCCTAAATCCTGTGAAAATGTTTGTTTTGGGGTAGGATTAGGATCAAAAACTGTGCTCATCCAGTGTGATTTTTCCATTGCTGTATCCCTTCTAGCCACAACCAAAATCATCTTAATGTAAAGAACATACAGTAAAAATCTTTTTTTATAAATCTTCAGTCTGAATTTCACAGACAGGGTCACAAATTTTTATCTGTTTTGAATTTTGTATTTGAAGGTACTGTAAGTGAACACACCATGCTGTTAGAAGGAGTGTGTAGCCGTCCTGCTCCTTCCGGAAACTCTGCCCCTGTAACCGGTGTTGAGATCATGAGGAAACTGTCCAAATCACACACGCATAATGAGTCTGCTCTCAGGATTAAGGTTTGTTGTGCAGTATGTACAGTTACGGAAATCATTCATAAAAACGGTGACAATTTTTCAATTCCCAATTGGCATCTTGGTGTTTTTCAGGGTTCCCATCCTTATCAGTCTCTAAGCTACACAAGTGGAGATACAGCAGCCGATTCCCCCGCTCATGTAGTGCAGTCCAATCACAGTCCACGAAAGGAATCGTTGCTCAGTTACTTAACAGGGAGCCTCCATAGTCTGCACAATTTGATAGATGCCACGCCTCATCGAGTGAGCGAACAAACCGCGGCGAAGAGCACCTCCCTCACACGCACAGGCACGCCGCTCTCTTCCTTTGGAGTTTATTGCTTTTTGCAATCTAATATTAGATGGGCGAAATTGTGCAGAAAATTGCATTTTTACTGATATACTGCGTTGCCTTTGACAGAGCAGTATTTTATGGGATTATTAACTTAATTCTGTAACAATTTTCTCCCTAGGATTATTATTTTTCTGCCCCAAATATGTCCATGAAGTGCTGAAACATGAAACTTGATAGAATGCTGCTACATCTTACCTATTATTTATTGTAAGCACCACAAAAAACAGTCAATTTAAACTTCATGTTGTATTTTATGTAGGCAACAGTATGGGTACAGACATGCTGACAGAGCATCCTCTTCTCTCTGAGCCGTTTACTGTCAGCTTCTACAACTGGATGTCCAACGCTGTTGGCAACCGCACGGGTAACAACATTCAAGACTCTCCTCTTAACCGCTCCCAACACAACAGCCTGCAGACTGGAGGTGAGCGTGTTTGTGAGGGATTATTATATTGACAGAAGCGTCAAAGAAAGTCTATTGACTGTGAATACTAGGGGTGTCCTCGACTAAGGATTTACTTATTCGAATCGAACCCATAGTCGACTTTTATTTTCTTTCACAAGCAGCACACAGAAACAACCTTTTGATAAAGTGACCAAAACTGTCTTTCAAGTGATGAACAAAGACAAAACGGACGATGCATTTATATCTTAAAATGAAAGGCAACATAAACATTTGTTAAATGATTCCTCTTAACATTTTAAAGCCATGATCTAAAGAACATCACACAAAGATATAACAAAAATATTTTGATAACTGAACCTAAAAAAATAACAAATGTGATCCTGTCTTGGAAACCCCGGCTTACAATTCATCGATTTTATTTAATTTGGAGATTTAGCGCGTCAAAGTAGTTATGACCAAAAAAAACCCTGACAAATAATATATAATTTGTTATTGTTACTGTGAATGATAAAAACTAAGCTTAATATACAATTCATTAAACGTTAATTTATGACAAGAATGAAATTAATGATTTTATAGACACAACGCATTATTATTTAGCACAGAAATACCTGCTTGCTTACTTTGACTATCTTTGTATTCATTTTAGTTACAGAAACACCTGATAATTCTTATATTATTTATTTCAGAAATCTCTTTTCTGTCATTTGAAAGTGAACACCGACCATAATAATAAATCACAAGACAGTAGTGGTTCGGTTAAGATATTTTCCGTGTCATCACCGAAATTTAAAGAAACGGCTTACCTGTTTTTGTAGTTTAACTTTTGACAAGATAAATAACCTGTTTTAAATACATTTAAAAAAAATTTATACCCTTCGAAAAAAACTTTTTTTTGTTTAGTTTGATGAACTCCTAAATATGATCCTAAATATGACACGCAGAGCACCTAGCGCGTTCGGCTAAATTGCATGCACCAGCACCATAGCCAGCACGCAACAGCGCAACATCAATACAACGAAAAAGCAATCCAAAATGTACAAACTTTAATTAGATCAGAATTTAAGTTTATAATAAATAAAACATTTGAATAAAATAAGGTCAGACGTAACAAGGTGCAGAAGAAAATTTGTGCAAAATGCCTGAATTGCATGGAAACTAAATTTATTAACGCATTTTAAAAATATTTATTGAAAGCTAATTCACATATTATTTTGGAAAAAGCTGTTATATGTGAAATCAGATAATGTGCACCCATGTACGAAAAAAATTGAATTATCCTCATTTCATAACACGTCTGCGACTGTGAGATTGGTAGTTAAATCAGGCTTCTCCTATTAATGCATTGAATCTTCGACTATTCGGGGTCACCCCTAGTGAATACCAAATTGTGACCCTATTTTTAAAATCCAGGCTAGTCTCACAATCTTTTCGTGCGAATGTGTATGCATGTATGCTTGTATTTAGTTAGCTGTGTTTAGTCTAATTTACACTTTATGCAGAGACTCAAGTGTGTTATTAATTTGTGCAGGAGTGCTTCCCACAATTCCTTCTGCTTCCGATTTTAACACCGTACTGTCAAGTGATCAGAACACGCTGGACACACACTCCCAACACACACACTCTCAGCACAGCACAAGTCAAGAAGACCTGCTTGAGCAGGATGAGACGAACCTCTGCCCCGCAGCCGTGCAGCTGGCTGACGCACAGGTACGCATGTTATAGACACACCAAAGCATACACTCACGGTCAGAGTTACAATATGAATTTATGATCATGCATGCCTCCTTTCTTTGTGTGTCACGGGTTTGAATGTATAGGTAGTATTCAAGCCATTGCTGAGTCACATCGGTTTTCAGCCCCAGGATGCTCCTCCCCTCAGTTACAAGATGTATTTTGGAGAGCACCTGTCTTTCAGCGGCACTCTTGACTGTTTGAGAGCCGACATTGTGGACTCTGACACCAGCAAAGAGAGAAGGAATAAACGCGCACACAGGTAAAGCAGCAGTCCTACCTTTACCAGTTGTATATCTTTGTGGTCACATACTTTGTGATTTGAAATTTTATTCAAATCTATTGTTTCAGGCAGGGCATGGTGAATATCCCTCCACTTGATTTCAAACCCGCCCTAATGATTGAAACGTTCAGCCTGAACGCAGTCGTCCTGGAAAAGTGTATGTCTACTCCTCCCTCCGCCAGCGCGCTGTCTTTCCACGAGCTGAGTCGTCGACCCCAGGCCAGCGTGCACTGCCATTTTACCGTCGCCTGCCAGGCGATCCGTCAGCACGTTGATATGGCTCTGGTCCGCCTCATTCATCAGTTCAGCACCATGATCGATGACATCAAAGCCACACAGACCGACATCAAACTAAACCGCTACACGGCCGGCTCCTCGTCCCCCACTCCCACCAAGGCGAGGCCTTACCGCGAATTCCGCTCATCCGATTTAAGCCGCAGTTCTCGCGGTAGTCTAAATGGGGCTTCTCGGCTGGGCACGCAGAAGAGTAAGCGAACCATGGTTGGCCCGGGGCTCGACACGCTGACTAGGAATCGAGAGCCTCGTGGGAGGGGCACACTGGGAAGATCTGAGCGGAGGACGTCGAAAGTGTTGCGGAAGGGTTCGCGTGATGTGGTTGACCACATGACGATTCAGATGGATGACTCGGACTCCATCACGGTGTCGGAACAGAGCGAGCCGTCGGCTGAGTGCTGGCAGAATATGTACAAGCTTCTTAATTTCTACTCGCTCATATCAGACCCCACAGGTATCCTGGAGAAGAACCAAGATAATGGTCTTTCAGGTTGGATTTTTGCATTAATATGATTCTGTATTTTCATTGGCTCTCATTAGAATTGCCTGTTTAAGTTTTATTTTTGCTGTGCAGAAGGTGGGCGGAGCCCTGCAGATCCTCCGTGTCGATTGGTGTTCGAATCGGAGAGCGAGACGCCATCCAGTCGCCTGGGTCGTAGACGGAGCTTGGTAAGCTCTGAGCCCCAGCATGTGACGCTGATCGTGTTTGGCGTTGGCATGGTGAACCGCACACACCTCGAAGCAGACATCGGAGGACTGACCATGGAGGCGGAGCTTAAGAAAATACATGGCAGTTTTACTCTAAAGGAGAAAATGAAGGGTGGGTCTCTCAGCATTAAAACACTTTAAAACGTCACGCAGGCTTACAAAAAGAATGAAAATATAATTTTGTGCTGTACTTCTGTCTTAATGCAGACATTCTTCATCAGAAGATGACAGAGACCTGTGCATCGGCTCACATCGGCTGCGTGAACATTGTGCTTCTGGAAGGAATTTCACCTGACATACAGTCAGTAATGCTTCTTCTGTAAAACCTAAACTCTAGCTGCGTTTCAAAACCTAGTGAGCTACCTAACTAAGACTAGACTGCTCTTGTCTTAGATATCATATTTTTGCCAAATTCTAAGACGTTATTGCATGCATCAGAAAATTGTAGTATTTAGCCCAGGAGATGCGTCAAATAAATAAATCAAATAAACTATGCTTAGGCGTTAGGCGTGCACGTACGTTCGCATACACGTAAATAAAAGTAATATGTATATCTTTTAAAGATGCAATTTGTATTTTCTGCGCCGCTAGATGGCGCCAGATCAAATCAATAACAATGACGTTGTTTAATGACACTCTGAAGCAGCGTGGAATTATGGGATTTGTAGTCTTTAACTCAACAGCTGATGGCCATTAATCAGACGCGAACGAGAAATCACGTTGACGGATAAGGTAATCAAGTCTTATAAATATTGCGTTTGATGACAGTGTTTATTTCATTACGTAAGTTTATATGTGATGTTCAAAACAAAATTGTTAGTCATAGATGTTACAGTATTAGTCCAAATTCAATGGTTAACACAGCACAGAATTAAGTTTTCAACTTACAATCTACAATGATTTTTCACATAATGTATTGACAATACAAATCTTATTGTGAAGTGTCTTAAAATGACCATTTATATTGCTGTACAATACCTCTTGATGTGCATATCGTCCACGGGAAGACGCGCTGATTACAATCTACACACTAATGTTGTGATCAATATAATAGCATACGTTTTTTGAAGGGTTACGTATCAAAACAACTCACCCATCGCGTAAAACACAAGCAGGATCAGAATCTCTGTTTAGTTAAATGTTGTCGCGAAGCTCTCTCCATCCAGATAATGCAACACCAAATTGATCCTCAATCTTTCTCTCGTTTTGTTCCAAACTCTTCTTGGGTTGTTTGTTTGGCCTGTACGCTTACATGAGCTGTCTTTGCTGACACAACAAGCGGCAGACGGTAAAGAGTAATGCATAAGTCCATAAGCAAGCACGTAGCCCGACAGGCGCTAACGCATAGTTCCGCATTTGTCCACGACACTGGCTGCGTCCGAAAACTCAAGGCAGTGACTTGTTGCCTCGCTGCCTCATGAGGAAATGACTTCAGAGGCATGAAGGCAGCTCAGAGAAAGGCTTTCCGAATCACTTCAAAGGCAGCGTGTTTGAAATATAAACAGAGAGCGCCTTTGTGATAACTAATCACATATTTAAAAACTACAATACTAATTTCTCGCTAGAAATGCTATTAAAATGTGTAAAAAGTGAAAATATACCTTTATTTACACTAAATTTGTGCTCCAGTCGCTTCCTTGGCCGCCATTTTATTTTTTCAGGCTCGACCACTGTTGTCATGTGGTTTTTATGTCAGGAAAGGCGGTGACAAAGGGTTACATGGATATTAACGTAATTGACAGGAGACTGCCCCGTAACAATGTTTTGAATGGAAATTTTCTCAGGATTTACAAGTAGTTGAAAACATTACAGATATTGATAGTAATCAGCTGGACAAAATATATAACACTGGCCTAGTGGTTTTTGGACATTTTACTGCAAATATCTTACAAATTGCTCCTTTAATTAAATTTACCATGAAACAGATGTTGCGATTGTCTTAATTATTTCTATTTTGACACATTGCAATAAGCATTTACAGTTATGTGACACAACTATGTTTTACATTTTATTTCTTAATTTATGTTTCCTTATATGTACAGTACAAATATGTACTTGTACGAATAAATGACTGTTATGAATTGCTTTCTCGATGGGTAATTTTCCCCTGTTCTACCTTCCTTTTTCTACCTATCCTCTCTCGTCTTTTTGTTTTTTCTGCCTCTTTCGTTGGCAGACTAGAGGATTTTCCAACCTCGCCTACCAGCACAACCAAGCAGGAGTTCCTGTATGTCCAGTTTTCCTCAGTAACCCCGTTCTGTCCTCATTAACCGTTTAAAACATCTCATAACATTTGTATAGTTCTTTTATATTAATTCATTTACCAAATATTTAATAATTCCGCACCCTCTAGTGTGTCTCACAGCATTTTGTGATGTCATTATGTATCGTATATAATCATGACACTCGTAGACTAGTCCTAGACTAAAATAAATGCAAGTTGAAATCCAAATTGAAAACAACTTGCATTGACATGTCTTAAAATACACCAGTGCCCTTTGTTTTGCCTTAAAATGCACACAGGTAATGTTTTAGTAAGACATGTTTGTTAAACTTAATTATATTTCCTATATAAACTAAGGCCTAGTCCTGGTTTAAGCTAATCCCTGTCCGGGAAACCACCCCATAGTCTTGTTTATTTTATTTATGCTTTGTCTATAGACAACATAAATAATGGAGGTTATTATATCTGTTTTGCACTGCAGTGCAAAATGTGTCTGAAACAAGCCCGTTTTAAAGCATCAACAAGTATTTAAGTTTATTTTTATAAGCTTAATGCATATAGTCACCCTAAACTGGCAGTATACCTTCAGAGTGGGCGTCATATCTGAGGCTTGGTCTATTTCTTACCGTTGTCTTTCAGTAATCCATCTGTCTCTATCTGCTTGTTGTTTCCACCTTCTTTCCAGCCATATAAACATTTCATCTGTTTATTTATTCGTAGTGTTACATTTAACTTTTTCACTGGCAGTGTAATTGTACAGTTTGACTGAATGTTTGTTTGTGTTTGTTTGTTAGGACGGTGGTGAAGTGTAACATCGCAAAGTCCCAGGCTTTATATAACGCTCAGCGTGGGCTGAAGACCAACAACGCTGCTGTATTTAAAGTGGGCGCCATCTTCATTAACATCCCACAACACCCTGCAACGCTTCATAGCATGATGGTCCGTAGCTCCCACCAGCTCTCAAAACAGATATCAGACCTCATTCGGCAGCCCTCCAACATGTGAGTCAAACTTGGACACTTTCTCCTCTAAAGTTTGAATACACTTTTTTGAGTGATATTAATTCACCTGTTCCTGTATCAGTCCACCTCCCAACCGAGAAGAAACGCCCACTCCGCAGCCAGTGGAAATGAGTGTCAATCAAACTCCGGTGGAGGCCAATGAGTTTCCTCAGCTGCCCGAGGGGCTGGAGAAGAAGCCAATCGTGTTGAAGTTCAGTGCGATGCTGGATGGGATCACAATTGGTGCAGCTCTGCTACCCTCTCTCAAAGCAGAATATAAGATGGGCCGAATGAAGAGCCACGGGATGACGGGTACCCAAAATTCCCACATACCGTGCTGTAAGAGTGTACTGTAAGATCCGAATGGATCTGTTTATGTAGTCATTTTTGTTTGTAGTAGATGTACTTTTGGTTGTTGTGGTGCATTAGACAGTCACGTTTACACATACAGTCTTTACTGGTAAATTGCAGTTAACAGGTCATATTTGAACAGAACCTTTCTGGTAAATCAGTGCTGCCAATTTACCAGTAAGCGAGGTTGGAAGATTACCAGTAATTTACCGGTAAGCGATACATGTGAACAAAAATATAGATTACTGGAATTTAGAACAAACGACGTCAGACCGTGCTGACAGCTTCGAGTCAATCATAACGTTTTGATACAGATGACGCGTTTACCCCCTGTTGTTTAAAACAGCTTACCATCTATTTGCCGAATTGCTGGCGTCCTTAGCAAACCCTCTGTAAAGCCTAATGTGCAAATAGTACTGTTGTTTAAGACGCAAGTTTCGTTTGACGTCACCTAATTGAATGTTGTTTGGTCATGTGCAACTTCGCGACCGTCTGCGTTTGCCACAGATTTGAAAACAACAACATACGAACAGTGGATATGAAGTAATAAACTGCCATTGTTTAATTCCGCTTTCCCTCAGAGTTTTCGGGTATTTTGATACTGATTAAATTTTATGGTAACTTACTGGAATAACTTTGTGAAAGAGGCTAATAAGTGATAAAAAAAGTATAAAATTATAATATGAGAAAAAATCGCTAGTTTTAGCTATATAAATAGAGAAAGTGACCAAGTAATGACACCAAATGCGAAGCATCGCGTTTCACGCTTTAGATTACTCATGGGATTTAACTTTGTCATGCAAATTTTTTGCTTGAGTTGAATATTTTCAACTTACAGGAAGACACGTTTTTGGGGCAATCACGCAACTCAATGTGCGTCATTCGCATCGTCCTGTGGGAGTTCACGTCTATTCGTGTCTTTACATTGACTTTGTTTGTAATCTACAAACAATTCGCGTTTGATGTGTACGCCCAATTAGACACACATGGCATATGAGCCTTAACTTGGGTTTCCCCATGCTGCCTTGCGCGCAAATTTAATCACGCTCCAAGTCTAGCATGGAAACTATGGACCTATTTTGCCCCTGAAATAGGAAACCAATCACAGAACGGGGAGGGGCAGCAAGACGATGACGACGTCTATGCGACACATCGATTGGCTAGGAGCTAAGTACAGACGCATTTGATAGACATTCGTAGCGCCCAATAAATGGCTCAGGGCATTCGTAAACCACGCCTTAAATACGAGAAAATGTGGTTCCCCGACCACGTCTCATTCTCTTTGAGACTGGTCTGGTGTTAGCCAGGCTATATGAGCCTATTTATCTTGAAATAATAAAAGATGTAGACATGTTAGAATTACAAGCGCTAATTGTTGTGTTGTGTCTCTCACAGGTGCTCAAACGCGTTTCACTTTTGAGCTGCCCAATCATAAGCTGTGTTTCCAGTCTAAAGTTTCCCCCGTGGATGTGTCGGCCCTGCCCCCTACAGCCAGCCTCAACCTGCCTCCTGTCACCATGTCAGGACAGTACATCATACAGGAGCTCGAGGGCCACAGTGACACCGCCTGGGCCCCCGGATATAACAGCTACCTGCAGGGAAACTACCTGCGCTGTGTGGCTGAGGTGTGCCAAAGACTTCACTGCTGTATTGTACTGGATCTAAATGCATTGATGGATTATCGGTTGGTTGATTTGGTTGTAATGGATGCGATGGATTTTTTTTTTTTTTAGATTGGCTCTTTCGAACACAACTTGACTACAGATTTGCTCAACCACTTGGTCTTCCTACAGAAGGTCTTCATGAAGGAGGTCAATGAGGTCATACAGAAAGTGTCAGGTATGACCAGTCCAAATGAAGACAGCAAGAAATAAAGTAGCACACAGAGAAGTTAAAGGGGTTATATTGACTTTTTGTAATTGTTTAATTATTAAGTCTGCAAAGATTATTTTACACCTTCTCGCTCAATTGAATGCTTTTTTCACAGCTTAGATTGCTGTCACGTCTGAAATATTTTTCACTATCACACATCTTTCTTTGCAAACCTACATTATACGTCACATTGTACAAAATAATTGATGGTTAAGATCAGATTGTAGCAACTATGAAGCTTGTTAAAATTAAACCACTCATCTTTTCTGACTCTTCATTTCTATCTCTATGATTTAATTATCACAATGTAAAAAAGTTGGTTAAACTTAAAAAATTAAGTTACCTGGTTGCCTTAAAATTTGTAGTTAATAAAGACAACAATTTTTTAAAGTTCAACGTTTTCAGACAGATACATTTGTATGTCCTTTGTATTTTTTTGTCAGGAGGGGAACAGCCGATCCCACTATGGAATGAACATGATGTATCAACAGATGGTGACAAACCTAAAATCCTTCTGTATTCTATTAACCTAACACTTAAGGTATTGATGTCTTTAAATGACGTGTTTATCCATTAAGGTGAATTCACAAGATCTTTTTAGTGAAATGCTTCTATTGTAGGGGATCCAAATGACAGCCACCACACCCTCCATGAGGGCAGTTCGCTTCGAGACGGGTTGCATTGAGCTCGAATTGTCTAATCGGGTTCAGTGCAAGACCACGCCCACAGGAAGTAACTACCTGAAGCTGTTTGGGAAATGTCAGGTGGATCTCAACTTGGCTTTGGGCCAAATTGTCAAACATCAGGTAGTTAACAAAACATGAAGAAATCGATTTTTCTTGTTGTTAAAACACCATTCATTGCTGAATGTTTCTTGCAGGTTTATGAGGAGGCGGGGTCAGATTTTCACCAGGTGGCGTATTTCCGCACTCGCATTGGCTTGCGAAATGCATTACAGGAAGAGATCAGCGGCTGCTCTGACAAAGAAGCGGTCCTAATTACTCTTAATCGTCCAATCGTTTTTGCCCAGCCGGTGGCGTTTGACAGAGGTCGGTCCACAGTGAATGTTTTGGTATTGGTGTGGCTGTTGTCTGATGCTGTTTTGTTTATAATTGTGTTTCCTGTGTCTGTTGTAGCTGTGCTTTTCTGGTTGAACTATAAGGCCGCCTATGATAATTGGAAGGAACAGCGGTTGGCTCTGAACTCTGACATTCATATGGCCACCAAAGAGGTTGTGGATAAACTGCCAGCCATACAGCAGACCAGTGTCCAGGCCTTCAGTACCCTCTTCCTGCAGCTCACCGTTAATGACCTGGGCATCTGCCTTCCTATTACCAGCACTTCACAGGTGATGTATGCTCACTAAAACACAACATTAAAGATAAACTTTAATTGAGCTTTCCTCAAAATAAGGTTTTTATAAATATATTTTTTTTAAATATCCCACAGTTATACCTGTTTTAAATGGATATTCACCTAAAATGTTGTTCTAAACCTTGAGTTTCTTTATTTAGTTCAACACAAAAGAAGATATTTTTGATAAATGATGGTAAGAAAAACAAATACTATGGAAGTCAATGGCTACCGTCTATATGAAAATGTTTTTTGTATTCAACAGAATAAAGAAACTCTTACAGGTTTAAAACAACGTGAGGGGGTGAGTAAATGAAGACAGAATTTTCACTTTTGGGTAAACTATATCCCTGTAAGGCTTATTCAGATCAAGTTTCAGTAATTTTTTGTACATAAACTGGCTGTCAAAAGATTAATCACGATTAATTGCATACAAAATAAAAGTTTGTGTTCACATAATAATTACACACAATACACACACAAATATATTATGTATATATAAATACACACATATATGTGTATATGTGAAGAGTTCGTTGCAAAACGAGATAACCACCGTTTTGTTAATTGTTCAGAAATCGCGTTTTTTGGTTGTGCATTCCAATTAATTTCAATGCAACTGCAGTTGGTTTGTTTTGATTGAAACCTTCATAACTTAAAAAATACAGCTAAGTAGCACCATAAAACAAAATAATAACATGATAACATAATAATAAACATGTTTTGACAAAAATGTTAAAAAATGGATTTATCTCGTTTTGCAACGAAACTCTTCATGTATACATTTTAGAAAAATTATGTAAAATGTAAATGTTTCTTAAATACATAAATTAATGTTTGTGTATTTATATATACAAAGTACCATATTTTCCGGAATATAAGTCGCATCAGTCAAAACGGGGTTTTGAAGAGGAAAAAAACATATATAAGGCGCACTGGACTATATGTCGCGTTTGTTTAGAAAATGATTTCACAAAATCCAAGCCGAAGAACAGACATTTAGGGCCAATCTCATTTCTCTGTCTTACCCCTTCTTCTTTGTCTTTGTCTTCCACTTGCCCCTCGAAACCGAGTAAAGGGGAAGGGGTAAGACTGATCGTTCGTCTAAAAAAATGAGACACCACTCGATTACCGTTTGCGTCAACTTCCCTTGCAGTTGTCTCAGGTTGTGGTATCGTTTGCCTGAGCGGAGCTCAACAAATAGCGCATAACTTAGCTGCTAGCTAGCGCCTTACCTAGTGATTCAGAACAAAAACATTTCAATTAAAACTGCTTGAACATTTTATTTAAAGTATCATAAAACATGAGTGTCATAATATAATCTCAATTAAACTGCAGGAAATAACGTTACTTTCATTTGTACGACTCCTTGACAGTTCGACGTTCATCAATTAAACGTCTTGATGCCGGCTCTCCTGAGAAATTCCTACGTTAACGTTTACACCTCTCTTTCAAGTGTGGTCCTTATCACACTTCGTTTAAAAGGCTATGTATCCCTACGCCTTGGCCCTAGCCCTTGATCAAACTGATAATTGAGACACCACTTCTCCGCACATGAACGCGCAAAACCGAGGTGAAGGGGAAGTGGTAAGACGCACCCTAAATCTGGAAAGGCAAGTTATTCAACTAAACAATAGCACAGAACAGCAGGCTGAATAGGTGTCCGTACATGTTAAAGTAACATAAACCGTTATTTACACGATACACAATAGCATACAGAACATATCTGGGGGATGCCGAATAGGCTAAATTAACACGACAAGCCAAATCAAGTTCAACAAGCTCCCGAAGTCATTCCGCATCACTGAATCCATTGAATTACATAAAAACAGAAGCAGCATAGAGCGGACTCTCGCGGCTGTAGACAATACTGGTTTCTCTTGGTTCATATGAAATAATTTTGATGTATAAGTTGCACCTGACTATAAGTTTCAGGTCCCACCAAACTATGAAAAAAATGCGACTTATAGTCCGGAAAATACGGTAATTACACAAAGTGCACACATTACGCAGAAATAAACTTTTATTTTGCATGAGAAAAATCGCAATTAATCTCTTTCGTTTAATGCATAATTCAAGTATTAAAACTAAGGATGCACCGATTTGTTTTGCCAACATCAATTAAATATACAATTATTGGCTGATACAGATAATTGTCACTTGCTCACTTAGTTGCACTTTTTTCTTTAAAATAAATCACTGTTTTAATCATGTTTTAAAATCCATTTTTTTATTAACAGATTATATCCAATCTTTTCTCTAGATGATACAAAAATTAGCTCTAATTTGAAGATATTGATCTTTGATTATTGATGCTTAATCTCATTAGTGTTTGTGATTGGAATACTTCACATGTCCATTAAAAAGATGAGCATACTATTGTATCAGAATGACTGATGGTTATTAGCTCTTTCTATTTTCTTCTTCAGACCAATCACAGTATAGATTTTGACACTGGTTCAGCGCTGGTATTGACCATTGAGAGCACACTAATCACAGCCTGCTCCTCCGAGTCTCTGGTCAGCAAGGGCCATTTCAAAAACTTCTGCATTCGATTTGCTGAAGGCTTTGAGACCACTTGGGATGACTGGAAACCAGAGATCAGAGGTGACCTGGTCATGAACGCCTGTGAGTAACCTTCATTAATGTCTAATTGTTTCTTAAATAAAACTCCCCTGATCCTTGAAAACGCTCAAATGTGTTTTTGATGTTTTTCAGGCGTTGTACCTGATGGCACCTATGAGGTTTGCTCCAGAACAACAGGCCAGGCCTCTGCAGGTACGTGTGCTTGTGTTTAACATAAGCAAATGGTCATTTTACGTCCATAATGCAAAGTATTTAGGAATATTTAAGAAGAAATGTGTAGGGTGGGATGTGATTTTATGAATCACATCCACCAATGGAATTCG
Source organism: Misgurnus anguillicaudatus (assembly GCF_027580225.2). Lineage (NCBI taxonomy): Eukaryota > Metazoa > Chordata > Actinopteri > Cypriniformes > Cobitidae > Misgurnus > Misgurnus anguillicaudatus. The sequence goes on along the minus strand of NC_073347.2, from coordinate 14,890,739 downwards.
CGTAGTTGTATATAAGTAACATTGTCTATAAAACAATTGTGTACTTCAGATAGCAGTAGCGCAGGGACATGGACCCTTAACGTCCTGTGGAAGATGTGCGGTATTGATGTGCACATGGATCCTAACATCGGCAAGCGTCTGAATGTTCTGGGCAACACGCTCACCTCTCTAACGGGTGAGGAGGACACTGATGACATCACAGATCTTAACTCGGTCAACATGGTCGACCTTTCAGACGGCGACGAGAGCGACAGCATGTCTCCCCCCATACACATGGTCAGAACTCACACTTTATTTACACTAGTATAAGGGTCAATATACATGTTAATTTAAATCGTGTAAGATTAATTAGTGTATTTAATTCAATTGAATATTTTTTTTTCAGATTGACAGTCCTAAATATTTAATTTCTGTGATTTTAGTATAACATAATTTGTTTATTGATGTTATTTGTGTGATAAAAGCAGAAAAGGGAAGTTTCTTCTTATATGTGTATTCTTTGTATTAAATGTTTGTGTAGTGGCGTGCATTTGTGTTTGTTTTAAACCGGCCCATGTTTACAGTGTGCAGAAGGTGAACTCAGTCCCAGACTGTCATTCAGGAAGCGGCTGATGCACAGCATTCTGGGATTTAGCCCCAGCCCCCCTCCCCCCTCACCCTCCGAGTGTCGTAATATTTCTCCATCATCCACAATCACTCGGCTAAAGTCGAGAAGTGTTCGCCTGCCATCCACTGCCAGTGCAGAACGAACTAGACATCCCAGGCCATTGTCCTGGGGCTGTGTATGTACCGTAGAGCTCCAGATTGCTTGGTTTGCTTTAAACCTCTCTCACTCTGTCTGTCTCTCTGTCTGTCTGTTTTCTCACATCGTTTCTTTCCATATTGTTCATGCTCTCAAGGTGGAAGTTGCTTTTTAGATTAGTCTAATCTCTCAAACCCTTGTTGAATTTCACCTTACAATTCTATGTTCATCAGTTGTCTAACACCAAGAGGAAGTCTGGATTCAGAAATCTTTTACTGCTTTTTAGTCCTGTGTCTAATTCATGTCCATGAGAAATGAGTGACCGGTTAACAACATCTGATGTCCCATTGCCAAATGATGCATTTCTCATGGATTGACACTGCTTCTAATAATCAGTTTGGTTTTTTGGGTGCTGTTGTGATTTTGTCTGTTTGATGTTTTGAAATGATCAGCACTTGTTTGGACTGTTTTACAGTCTGTGTGATTTTGGAACGGTCCTTTATGCATGAATTTTTTTAGGGTTGGATGGTATGACAGTATATGATGTGCGACGCTTGCAATTTTGTCTGTTCATAATTTTGCCTGGACTAATTTATCAGAAAAGAAAACATACTTTTATATGTGACCCTGGATCACAAAACCAGTCATAAGTATGTTTGTAGCCAACAATACATTGTATGGGTCAAAATGATCAATTGTCTTATGCCAAAAATCATTAGGATATTAAGTAAAGAACATTTTTCATGAATATACATTACTGTGCAAAACTCTTAGGCCACCATCACAGCTTTGTTGTTTTAGCAAAGTTTTAGTGTCCATCCATATTTATTTTTCACTCTTTTTTTAAGATACAGGAAAATACAGGAAATATGTACACAAAATTAAAAACAAAACAATTTTCAGAACTAAATGTCTTCTTCAGGTCTCAGTCAGTATTTGGTGTGACCTTTCTTGGCACGAAACACATCTTGATCTTTTTTGTGGAGACTGAATTCCTGAAGTCAATTGATTAGAATTAGAAATTAGGTTTAATTTTATTTAGGTTTAAAAGATCCTACAGTTTCCTGCTATTGCTCAAGTGGATGTGGAGTTTACCCTAAATACTTGACACTTCAGCTTATACTTTTATAGTTTTTTAATACTACATACACATTTCCTGTATTTTCTGGTTATATTCTAATAAAGAGACTGAGAAATAATTATATATGATCACTATACAATTGCAAAAACAACAAATCTAATGGTAGCATGCTGGCCTAAGACTTTTGCACAGTACTGTATTTTGTAACTTTTCTTACCATCAATAAAAATAACATAATTTATCATTAGTAATATGTGTTGCGAAGGACTTCATTTGGACAACTTTAAAGGCGATTTTCTGAATTATTTTTTTTTTGCATCAGATTCCAGATTTTCAAACAAGTTGTATTTCGGCCAAATATGGTCCTATACTAAAAAAAGCTTATTTAGTTATTCAGTTTATCTCAATAAAAATTGACCCTTTTGACTGGTTTTGTGGTCCAGGGTCACATTTGTCAATTTATTTGATAAATTCAAATTAAATTAGTCTTTTCCTTACGGTTGTTGAATATATAAAAACGTTTTTCCATGGAATTTCCATCAGGAATTTCATCTGTAGCAGATATATTTAGATAGTAAAGTTATTCATACGTGATAAAATTTTGGACATACCACCCAACCCTAAGTGTGCCTAATATCTAGACTCAATATTAACAACAATAATCTCCTCCATACAGGAGTCTGTAGACCTGCGCAGACAGGCAGTTATGAGCAACCAGATAATCGACGCTCGTGGGCGAAAATTTTCCAAGCGCCTTGTTGACATCCGAGAGTTAAACGAGCAAGCCAAAGTCATAGACGATCTCAAGTAAGCTTAGACTTTGCTAAACAAGTACCTTGGTTGTTTTTCCGAGTTTTTTTTTCAAGTTTTTCTTTCTTTTCTAAGGAAACTAGGTGCAAGTGAAGGCACTATAAACCAGGAAATTCAACGTTACCAGCAGTTGGAATCGGTTGCCGTCAATGACGTTCGAAGGGACGTGCGCAAGAAACTACGACGGTCGAGCATGCGGGTGAGCTTCAGTATCATTCTGAATGCATAGCATTGCTATAATGTTGAAATGTACTGAGTGCTTGTTTTGTTTCAGGCTGCGTCGCTCAAGGATAAGTGGGGTTTAGGGTATAAACCCAGTTGCAGTAACAGCAGATCTAAAAGCATCTCAACAGGAGGCAGGCCAGCAATAAAGAGAACAGACAGACCCAGGTACACACATGTGCACAGACACGCTCTTTTAAACTCATATTCTCATTAGACATGCTTCGTTAATCCATTGATTCATTGCATCTACAGGGATGAACTGCCAGACATCAAAATTGATGTCGCATCTCCAGCACAACGGGTCACCTTCAACATCGACACGGTAGTTTGCACACATACATCCGTGTGTGCTTTTTATTTGTCCATTTGTTCACTATTCACATTTGTTTTTTTCTATTTGTGTTGAATGAAATCAATCGCAAAATCATGAAACACGCACACACATGGTTTCACCTGCGAGTGCTTCACTTAATCAAAGAGCTACACGATAAAATCACAGCACACACACTTTACTGACCACGTGCTGAATATTGGTTTCATGTTTGGATGAGTTCTTTATGAGTCTGTTTGTGTTTAAGATGGGTAGTTTGGCTCTGGACACCCCAATTCCAAGTCCAGCTGACTCTGTATTTAAGGTACCGGAGAAAACTGATCTGATGATTTCAGAATCATCACCGAATCTCCTGCGTTACTCATCTGTGCATGACAACTACAGATTCATGACTCAATATGCTTTTTAAAACCCAATCAAAAATCGTCGTCTCCGACAAGATTTGAACCTTTTTTGGTATTTTCACTCTGGCTTTTTTCTAAGTTGAATCAGCTCTTAAGATGGAATGTGGTCTCTCTCTCTGTTTATGTGAATGTCTCTCTCACTTTTTCACTCACACACTCATTTGAACACTGAGTTTCTCTATGTGTTGATGCTGCTATCGTTATAACCGATTGGCTCTTGCTTCCTTGAGATTTACTGATTTTGATATTCTTCCATTGCCCTGCTGCTGTTTCATGATGTCATCTATCCATCTTTTCATTCTTTCATTTCTCATCGCTCTCTCCTCCGCTGGGTGTTAGTAGCAGACAGCATGAATTGGGAAAAGGGAGAACTTTCCGTAAAGTGCTCGCCGGTTATATGAGCCGACAGATATGGTTTCAACTAACAGTTATTAGTTAGAGTTATGTCAGTTAAGGTTTTGTGCACATAAACGGATTGAGATACAGATTAAAACATAGATGATTTAATAAATTTAGCTAAAAGATTTGGCCTTTAATGGAAATTTCACATTTAAACTATTTAATCTTAATAGATGCTCAATTGAGAAGATGATTGTAAATGGATAGACAGGCGAATAAGGGTTTTTGTAAGGGTTAATGGTTAGAAAAGAGTAGTTTTTCAGTTGTACTGTAGTGCAAGTCGTCTTACACAGACCTTTTTGCAAACTTATTTAATAGACTGACTGACCTGGTAGAGTAGCTTAGTGAAAATTGATCTCGTTCAGTTTTACGGTGAATCTCGCAACACTTGTCAGTATGTCATGTCATACCCAGGTCACGCTTCACCGCTGAATCACAAAATAAGAAAACTGATATGACATTTCGCCAAATGTCAAAGAAAATGAAGCCTATTTTTAGGACGGTTAATATTTGCCTTGACTTATGTTTGGAACAGTTAACCGCATCTCTCTGCAATAATGGCAATAAATGTTGTACATAAAAATCCTAAATAATAATTAACTCTTTCACCACCTGCGTTTTTACAAAAGTTGCCTATCAGCATTTTTATCATACAAAAGTTTAATGCCTTTCAGAATTTTTTTCCTTAAATATATACAGTACTGCGCAAAAGTCTTAGGCCGCCACCACCACCAGACTTGTTGTTTTAATGTCCATATTTGTTTTTCAATCTATTTTATTAAGATACAAACAGAAAATACAGGAAATATGTACAAAAAATGTTTTTAAATTTTCAGGACTAAATGTCTTCTTTAGGCATCATCGGCATCAGACTAATTTTATTTTAATTAGAAATTAGGATTTAATTTCATTTAGGTTTAAGAGATCCTACAGTTTTCTGCTATTGCTCAAGTGGAAGGGGAGTTTATCCTAATAACTTGACACATCGGTTTACATTTTTATACAATTTTTAATACTATATATACACATTTCCTTTATTTTCTGGATGTATTCTATTAAAGAGACTGAAAAACAATTATATATGATCACTATAACATTGCAAAAACAACAAGTCTAATTCTGGTGTGGTGGCCTAAGACTTTTGCACAGTACTGTATAAACATACAATATATAAAATGAAAGAACAGACCCTCTGCTTTCAAAACAATACAAAAAAATCATCCTATCTTTATTTGTTCTCATTTTATCAGCTGTCAAATATAGATAGGTTTCTTCAAAAACACAAAATGTTTAACAAAAAGTGGAGATAATTGTATTTTTGTAAAATAATTCAGATGTAGAGCGATGACCAAAACATACACAGACCTTTCACTGTTTTTGGATCAGTGAATGGTTTAGTGTTTTATAAGTTGTGTAAGAGCACCACCTAGTGGATAATAGCGGAAAAATGGATTGACATAAAATTCATCATGTTAAATAGACTTCATTGTCAAAGTATCTGATTTATTTCTTTTGATTCATGGAAAAATGTGACCTGGACGTGTTGACATGAGATTCACCGTTAGGCCTATATTTAGAGAGAGGCAAATCTTTTAAGAGAGGTAAACAAATGAATAGATGGATAGAAAAACAGACAGAACAGTTGTTCTGACTGTTGGCTCTCACTGGTTGTTAAAGTTCCCGGAGGAGACAGAGATGGAGCTGTTGTATGTCACCACTGATGATCCTGCTCATTACCCATCACACTCAGTGTTCAGTGCTCCTGGCACACCCGCAGTCTTCTCACCAACCGTTCCCTTCCAGCCTGACGACAGTCGCCGTGACGACCTGTCCTCAACTTCATCAGAAGATTCAGATAAAGAGGACGAGTTTGACAGAGACAGACCGCACAGCTTCTTCCGCAGACCAGGGTGAGTTAAACATGCATGCTCGCCATGTGTAACAAATTAAAAAATAATCATACGCTCCCTGAATTGACAATGTTCGTGTTTTTCTCAGGGGCTCTCAGAGGAAAGCATCGGGACTGACCGCGTTATTCAGTGAGCGTTGGCCAGCCACGCCCGCTCAGCGTGGAGGTTTAGCCCCGCCCAGCGAACGAAACATTGACTTTGAGCTGGACGTCCGTGTTGAGATCGATAGCGGCAAGTGTGTGCTGCATCCAAGCACACAGGCACCTGAACATGAAGATCTTGCAATGAGGAGGTAAAGATAACCATACAGTTTTGGGGTTTGATCCCCATTTTTGTGGCTTTAGATAAAAGTGTCTGTCAAATACGTAAATGTGAATGTGTACACACACACGCACTGTACTTTTGATTTGGAGGAGGGGTGCGAGCACAATTCAATTCAGCCGCGTGTCACCGCATCCCAAATGAACACAAATAACAGACATTTTTAATGTTTGACATCATACTCGCTGTGCAGATGAACGGTTAATGACCATAAATAACCGTGAGAGAGATTCAAAACCATATTAGGAGCGATCTGCTCTGCATTTGCTCTCATGTTAATGTCATATGGCAGTCGATCTGCACAGCGTGCATGATTTCAAACACCTAATGAGCCAACTTATAATGACGATGAACGCCATTGCACTTTTCTTCCAGTTTTTTTTTAAAAGAATCACACTTTTTAATGATGTAAGTGTATTTGGGTACAGATCATAGAGTATTGGCATCACTGTGAAGAACCTTTCATACGAGTGTAAAGTTTCTCTGTGTGCATAACGTGTTTGTTTTTTCTCTCTTTGCTGTTTAGGAGTTGTGAGCAGAGTTCGAGGAGTCTGGATCAGGATTCTCCTCCTAAGAAAAGGAAGTTACAGCCGGGTTTTGCCTCCAGCTCTCATCTGCTAAATTCTAAGAGAGTTCCCACCTCACTGCAGAGCAAGAGCAGTGACATTGAGACCACTATCTTCTACATTCCTGGAGTGGATGTTAAGGTCTGAAATGCTTTATGCATGTTTACTTATCCTTATGGGATCCCAGATGCTTATGACTTCCATTCTTCAGTTGAAGACAAACAAATCGTTTTATATTAAAGCTCACACAACACACGCTATTTCTGCATTTCTGATGTTAATCTGGAGTACATATAGTGTAGTATTACATCCTTTATATCTCAGAAGAGTCTTTAGTTCAATCAGATTTATAAAAGAAAGATTAGCTTTCAGATTCTTTCCGATAGTGTACAAAAAATGAAGAAGGAGGAGTTACTACCGCGGGAGGAGCGAGTACGAGTCATCCAACACTATACAATACTGTTTAACTTGTGATTTACTACATGTTCATTTCATTTATATAATATGCACGTGCCAATTTCCAACATAACACAGAAGTCTTACTTACCGCATGCAACTCATGACCCAGTTGGGACTTTTCAATGAAATCCAGTGCATCAAACACACTCAAAACTGAAACGTCAGCTGGACCCGTAATCAAAAAAAAACTTTCCGAAACTTGTATGAACCCTGGCGAAGTGCTTTCGGCACAGAAATACTCTGTAACACGCGGCCAACTGCTTTTTTGACACTTTGTCTACGTTTAGCATAAGGAAACAACTCTATAACTGTGTTAATAAGTCAGAATACATGAAATATCATTGAACCACCCCTTTATAATCTTGTTTTCTTATCCAAATGTCTCCAGTGGCTTAATAAATGTCTTCTGAAGCAAAACGCTACATTTAATATTTTGATCACCACAATATTTGGGATTGATATGTTGCGTAAGGTTGATTTTATATAAGTAAGGTCAAATATATACATTATCAATAATGTCTAATCACATTGGTTCTCGAGTATCTCGTGACAAAACAAGCCTATCAGAATTAGTCATGAGACACACAAAGACCAATGAGTTTTGACGTTATCGAGGTGCCGCAATGTTTGAACCTACCGCAAAGAAAATATGTCATATACCATATTGTCCCGAATATAAGACAACATTTTTGTCACACAAATTCCTCTCAATAAACAATGTTGTCTAATATTTTAGCTCTAGACGATTACATGTCAATCATGCTGTACACCCGCAAAAATTCGGTAGGTGGTGCCAAATACACATAAACGAGTTCACATGGACTGAAGCAACCTGATAAACTACAGTCGTTTACAGTAAGGCAGACTTCTGCTGTTAAAGAAATATTAATAGGCTACGTGTTTTTCCACAATGATATGAACAGCCTAGGCTAGCTGTTATTAATTTTTTTTTTAATGCCAGCATCGCAGTTTAATGCCTTCTAGAAAATGTGCTTCTTTAAATATATAATCATAAATAAATATATATCAAATGAAAGAACAAACTTTCTGCTTAAAAAAAACATTTCATCCTATCTTCAATAGTTCTATTTTATCATCTATCAAATATGGGTAGGTTTCTTCAAAAATACCAAGTTTTGAACAAAAAGCTGAGATTATTGCATTTTTCTACAGGACTTTTGTTGAAGATCAAATTCAGAGTGATGATCAGAACACACAGTTTTTACTGCTTCTGGATCTGTAGATCCTTTAGTGTTTTTATTAATTGGGTAAAAGCGCCACCTAGTGAATTATAGTTGAAATATGGATTGCCGTAAAACTTGTCATTGGCAGAGGTTTCACTTAATTGACAAGATAGCTTGTCAATGGCAGGGAAAGAGTTAAATCCAGATGGACTGCAGGTTATATACGTTACTGTATGCCATATAAAAAGTATTTAAAAAGAATGTGCGGAACCAAACTGGGTTCCCTTTAACTTATGAAAAATATTTACAAATCAAAGCATTTTCTTTTTAAAAGACAAGAGTTTGGAAAGGTACACTTTAAAAAGGGGAAGGGGGATAGTCTTGTATTCGAGACAATACGGTAGTTCTGGGAAAGCATGAGGGTGAGTAAATTATGAAAGAATTTTCACAGTATATTTTTATATTAAGTTCATTCCATGCAATTTAGCAAGCAACAATTAATTTCACGCAAATGCAAATAAAATTTTGATTCAAAATTCACTCTCTTTTTTCCTCTCTCCCTCTCTCTGTCTACAGCTTCACTACAACTCAAAAATGCTGAAAACCGATTCGCCCAATGCGTCACGTGGCTCCTCTTTGCCCAGAACCCTGTCCAAAGAATCCAAACTGTATGGTATGAGAGACGCACCAGCACCGCCGGCCTCAGGCCCTGGCAAGCCTAACACACTCCTGTCCCCCCCTCCCCCTCCTCTTCCATCAGGTATACGCTCTCATCCGCCATCTTCCTCCGCCGCTGGCTTCCTGCATGCTCTCAGCTTCCTCGCTCTCTCTCACTGGAGCATGGCACACACTTTTGTGCTCGGCGTTCTCATTGAGCAGTGCTTACAGCTGACACCACGGGATCTTTTCCGTCGTTCCTCGGCAGAATGTGTGTGGAGCGACGGCAGTGACCTCTGCTGTCCCGTTCCCCTTTTAAAGCAATAGCAATTTGGACTTGCAGTATAATTGAAATTAATTAAAGTATGCGATTCTCACTACTAGAAGTTTTTATCTCTGGTTCCACTTTGCATAGCCCACATACTCACCATGGTGTTTTATCAACTGATATGAAATTGCTTGCCATAAAAAAGCTTTCACTATTGTTTGCATCTTGCATACTGGAAAATATAATCCTGTGATATTTGGTGTTATGCTATTGCTAAAATTTATGCATTTTTGCAATGGCACTTTTCTTAGTTCATTTTCTTAGAAGAAGGGTCCGGATAATTTACTCACCACCATGTCATCCAAAATGTTGATGTCTTTCTTTGTTCAGTCGAGAGGAGATTGTGTTTTTTGGGCAAAACATTCCAGGATTTTTCTCATTTTGGTGGACTTTAATGGACCCCAACACTTATTGGTTTTAATGCAGTTTAAGGGTCTTATCTAGCAAAACGATTGTCGTTTTTTGCAAGAAAAATGAAAAATATGCACTTGGGCCGCAACTTCTGGTCTTTCTCCGGTCCTGTGACACGCCAGGGTGACCTTACGTAATGCGTCATCACGTCAAGAGGTCACGGATGACGCATTGAAACTACGCCCCAGTGTTTACAAGTGTGGAAAAAGAGGGCCGTTCCGATGTTGTTGTATGTTGAATGATATTAATTAATGTCTTTGTGTCTGTTTATTGTTTAAAATGGTCCGCAAATTTGTTTCATATATGTAACACGTGACCTTTCGACAGCATTAAGCAATTGCGTGAGTTCACGCTGGCTCGTCACACAGTTAGAGGAAGAAGAGAATTTGTGGTTTAAAAGTGCATATTTTAAATTTTTCTTGCCAAAAATGACAATTGTTTTGCTAGATAAGACCCTTATGCCGTGTTTGGGATTGTTTAGAGTCATTTGAAACTGCAATTTTAAACTGCATTTAAACTGTTAAGTGTTGGGGTCCATTAAAGTCCATTAAAATGAGAGAAATCCTGGAATGTTTTCCTCAAAAAACATAACTTCTTCCCGACTGAACAAAGAAGGACATCAACGTGACATGGTGATGAGTGAATTATCTGATTTTTTTTTTTAAGAAATTGACTAATCCTTTAAGCTGCTTTCTTTTGCACCATGCATATTACGTGCATGCTGGAGCTCATTGCTAAGTTGCCATAATTTTCCTGCTTTTATTGCTTGACAAGTTCATGAAAAGTTTTGTGGTTCCCAAATTCATATTGTGCGTGTTTTGTATGCACAGCTAAAGGTAAGGCGGGTGTAGGGGTGAAGACGGCCAAACTGTATGCATGGGTAGCCCTGCAAACACTGCCAGAGGAAATGGTCATCAGTCCATGTCTCCTGGACTTCCTGGAGAAAGCTCTCGAGACCATTCCCATCACACCTGTAGACCGAAACTACAACTGTGAGTGCACACTAACATTTCCCAAATGTCCACATATATACTACTTTTTTTTTACTTCTTGTATGTGTGTCCATAGCCATGAATGTTCCTGAGGAGGATGTAGGTCAGTTTGTGGAACCTCTGGAGGAGTCTCAGGTCTCTCTTGTGTCTTCTGCTACTTCTCCATACTCCTCTTTCCCTGTGGATGTGGTTGTGTATGTTAGGGTCCAGGTACGTGCAACATCTCAGCATGCTTGTGCTCCTAACCAAAAGTCAAAATCGTTTAATTTCATCGTGTTTGTTTGTTTGTTTGTTAGCCATCACAGATTCGGTTCAGCTGTCTGCCCATGTCTCGAGTCGAGTGCATGCTGAAACTTCCCTCGCTCGACCTGGTCTTCTCATCCAACAGGGGTGAGCTTGAGCCCACAAACTCCACCCATCCAGCTGATGGCCAGCACACGCCCTCCTCCACACCTCCATCAGTACACAATGCCAGCAGGGTGCCCGGAAGCAAAGGTATGAATGTTGTGAACTGAAATAAATTCATGATGAATTATATACGGTGACATAAAATGTTATATTGCTTTATTCCACAGGCCCTTCCACAGGATTGGGCAGTCCCTTGGGGGGGCGGAGTCGCCACCACAGCAGCCAATCAGATCTAACAGGCCCGCCTACCAGCTCATCAGGTCTAAGTTTCACTGCCTGTATGTCCGATTTCTCACTTTATGTGTTTCATCCGTATGGAGCTGGCAAACAGAAGTCTGCAGTCACCGGTCTCCCCCCTGGACAAGGATCACTGGGTAAGAGACATTTATTAAAAACATTGTGATGTGTCATTGGACATGCAAACTATGCGTTATTAATATGGAAGAGCATGTTTTTTTAGGAGCACCAGAGGATGAAGGATCCTCGGTTACGGGCAGGAAAGACTCTCTTTCCATTAACTTGGAGTTTGTGAAGGTCAGTCTTTCCAGGTTGAGACGGACCGGATGTCCAGCATTTATTGATACCTGTATTGCCAGTAAAGGTGGGAAGATGGATACAACTCTAATCAATATTTCAGGTAAAATTCCTCTCGGGCACCCCGAAGTAGCTACATTTAATAAAAATCTTCATGCAAAAACTATTGTAACAGGTGTGTTTATTGGCATGCAATGGGTTAAAATGCATCTCATCTAATCAGAATTTAGTAAAATCTATTAAATAAGGTTTTAGTATCACGTTAATATACTTGTGTGCATGTCTTGTGCTTTTTTTAGCGGTGTGTGATATCGGTTCTGCATCCTTTAAGTATGATATGAGACGTCTGAGCGAGATTCTTGCATTCCCGCGGGCTTGGTATCGCCGAAGCATCGCCAGAAGATTGTTTTTAGGGGACCAGACCATTAATTTACCAGGTTATACACTTTTAACAATATGTAGTTGTGCTCCAGATGAACTCTCGAAAGCATTTGTGACCCAGTCTGGTAAATCCCAGTCATTTTTTCTGATTCCCTGTTTTCTACTTAAATCATTTTTGCAGTGAAGATGATTTTTCAAGAAAAGAGATTCTTGGCATTTTTGTCTTGTTTTCAGTAAAAATATCAAGAAATTCTTGCATTGGGATGCTTTTTCTTGATGCGCAAAATGACCCAAGAAAATAAGTCTAGTTTTTAGACCAAAAATATCAAATTTAAGTTGATTTTGTGGAAAAAAGAGCAAGAAAAAATCTGCCAATGGGGTAAGCAAAAAAATCTAGAACATTTTTAATAAACACTTAAAGTCGCCATGAAACGGAAGTAGCGATTGCCTTATTTTCCCCGTGGTGACGTATATCCGAATGAAGCGGCTTCTGGAATGAAATAAGGCAAGGCTGGATTTGAATTTGTCATCGAGATCTGATGGGATCGTTTGAAGTGGGGTCGTGTTGCTAATTGCTAACCGCTGCTATCTTCTCTCGGACCCCGCCCACCTGCCATACCATATGACTGGAAGTGAAGAGAGATCGTTTTGAGAAGGGGAGGAGATTTGCATTTTTCATTAAAGATTATGAGCACACACTTATTTTTATAAAATAATGAAGCTCACAAATAAGTCATTTGTTAATAATACCACAATATTGAAATATATATATATATATATATATATATATATATAGTAGGGCTGTCAAAATTAACGCGTTAATAACGCGTTAACGCAAATTCATTTTAACGCCACTAATTTTATTAACGGAGATTAACGCAACGCGCAATTTCTGTTTGACCCTTGGTCCAGCCCATAGTTGAATGAACAGAGACGCAGACAAATGTGACTTTCTCTAAATGAGTAAAAGGTTTTCATAGAAATAAGAACATTAAGCAAATCGTCTACCAAATCCAATGCTCTAAATGCTCGTTGGACATCTGATATGATCTTTATTTATACGTCTGAGAGGTGTAACGTTACCGTCCTCCTAATGCTTAATCTAATACTGTACAAAGATGCGTCTCAATTCATTTTGGTTTCGCTTTTATGCATGACTTAGAAAATAGACTGCGGGACTTGCTTGATGTTAAAAGAGTCATTAAGAGAGATAAAGTTCGGTACCTGATTAATGTTAAAGAGTTATTAAGAGCGACAAGACTCAAAAGCGATCTCCTCACGCTGACTGACTGATATCTGAAGCGCGTGCACACAGACGCGCGAGTGCGCGACCTGGATATATAGACATCTACACAAAATTACAGTTTTACAAATATCTGTTTTGATAAGAATTCACGCAGGTAGGCTCTATAATCTGTTATGTTTTAAGTAAATGTTTGGTTAACTGTTGGGTAAAACTATCTGATGTGTAACATTATATTAGATCACTTAGATTTTAAGCAGTCTCAATGTCAATCAAACAAAAGGAAAAAAAGTTGAACATACATTGATGATGTTTTTGCTTTGTGTGTGCTAAATCTATTAGTTTTACCAGTGATTTTAAGGTATTGATGTGGTAATATAATGTATGGATGTGGAAATGTTTGTGGTAATTTGACTCTTTCAACTTCAAACACGTGTAGTTCTGTCATATTTTGTTATATTTCAACAAATCATGCATTGTTCTATGTTTTAATAGAGAATGTCAAAATATTAACAACTATTTTTTTGAAAATTTGCTAATTCCGACTCAACTTGCCAGCACAGGTCACAAATGATGCAGCAGCAAACAAAAATGGAGAAAGAAAATTTTCTGAAAGGAAAATTCATATACAAAACAATGGCTGGTGATTCTGTTAAAATGTAAACAGGCTGTTGTTAACATACATTTGCATAAAGCATCTATATATGTATATATGATTAGAATATTAAAAACCTGAAAAGTGTTAAATTAGGGTAAATTTAGAATGGATAAAAATGTGCGATTAATTTGCGATTAATCGCAGTTAACTCATGAAATCATGCGATTAATCTAGATTAATTTTTTTAATCTATTGACAGCCCTAATATATAGTTTTTCATTTCAATTTCATTGCGACTTTAAAGGTGCAGTGTGTAATTTTTAGAAGGATATTTTGACAGAAATGCAAAATAATATACAAAACTATATTATCAGGGGTGTATAAAGACCTTTGATTAACCATTATGCGTTTATTACCGTTAATACATTGAGGGTCCCCTTACATGGAAGTCGCCATTTTTGTGCTGCCATTTTTCTACAGAACCCCTTAACGGACAATTTTTTTTACTAAGTTGTCTCCGACGATGACATGTTTGTCCGGTGGTGGCTACCGTAGCTTCTCTATGTGTTTCAAAAGCGAGAGGTGAGCCGTGGACTAAAGGGCGATTTATAGTTGTGCGTAAGTTCGACAATCCGTAGCCTGTGCGTAGCTCTGCGTAGCCTGACGTGCACCTCGCAAAAATGTTAACAGCGCGCCAGTTATACGCGGACCGCAAGCGCTGTGATTGGTCCACCAGAACCCCTCCCGTCAGGTAAAAAAAACTGCGTCATAGGTATTTCCGTTTGCGACGGTGAAAACAAAGATGGGCCAAGTTGAGGAGTGATTTAACTCAAACTGCAACGAAAGGTCGCTGTTTATTTACTTCCATCATTGCTGGTCTTTTCAAATCATACAACAAGTTGCTGTTTCTTCTTCGTTTGCGGGTTAACTTGCCAAGCTTCTTCTTCTCTGACAGTCACGCTGCTACTCTGGTTACACGCATGGATACTGCCTACCAGCGGTTTGCACGTGGACGCGGAGGACGACGCAAAAGTATAAATGAAAACCGACGCGGAACCTACGCCGTCGCAGCTACGCCGTAGGACCTACGCAAGACTATAACGAGCCCTTAAGCCGTTGGTTGCAATTCGCAACCTCACCACTAGATGCCGCCAAAATTTACACACTGCACCTTTAAATTCAAGAAAAATTAGCTTAACCTAAAAAAAAAAAATCTGCCAATGGGGTGTTTTATGCACAAAATCACTTAAATTTGATATTTTTGGTTTAAAATCTAGACTTATTTTCTTGGGTTGTTTTGCTCATCAAGAAAAAACATCTTACTTTAAGAATTTTTTGATATTTTTACTGAAAACAAGACAAAAATGCTAAGAATTTTTCTTTTGGAAAATCATTTTTTGCAGTGTACATAATGTAAAGAATATTCAGTAAAATATAACTATGACATCTTTAATAAGTAAGGTTATGGCAAAGATTAAAATCAGTGTGAAATCAAACTTGGATGCTCCTAATCTCATACAGTGCATAAAAAGTCTACAACCCCCACCCCCCCGTTAAAATTGCATTTTTTTTTATTTGACAAGATGTAACGGGTTCCAACATGATTCCTCTTGGTTTCATTTGTTTACATTACAAAAACCTGCAATTTAAACAAGGATTTGTAGACTTTTTATATGCACTGTAATTAAATTGAGCCTGTATTTCACAGACAGGGTCACATGTAATAACATCTGTTATGCTTGTGTAGCCTCAGGTCCTGCCACACCAGACTCAGCAGAGAGCATCGCCCAGCACCTGTCTCCTGAGTCGAGCCGTAAAGCGTATTGGAGAACATGGGACGGTCAGTCCACTCAACACCCCTCATCATCGGTCTTTGGTGAAGCCACACCAAGCCACACCCACCTTAAATCTCCAGCCACCGGTCGTTCCCGCAGCGTGTCGGACTCCTCAGCACCACGCAGAGGTGCATATGTACTCGCTAATCTGTTTATTGCATGTGCAGCTTCGAGGAGGTACTCCCTTGATATTCACCCTGTCTGAGGGTCATTTTAACCCTTTAAAAACCAAACTTTGACTTTTTAGTCTGACATTATCAAAATGAGTAATGTTTTTCAGTTTTAATTAAGTAATTTGTGGATGGCCCCATGATTTGATTGATTTAAACGCACTCCATCTTTAATGGTAACTTCATGTAAAATGTGTGTGTCTCAGTAGACTCAGTCACCAAGACCTCCACTCCGTCATTCCGGAATGGAAAAGCAGCGGCACAGCAGGGATCGCCGTGGGAAACGCTGGTGGTGTTTGCCATCAACCTTAAACAACTTAATGTCCAGATGAACATGAGCAACGTGATGGGCAACAACACGTATGTACACCATGGCCCTTAGAACTTAATCTATTAAGACTTAAGGTTCATTCACACTTTAACGATAACTACATTGTTAACTACAACGGTAGCTAGTTTAGCGTCCACATCACCGGGCGATAAAGATCACTTTGTTCATTCGCTCACGCATGTGGTACTCGCAGAAATCACTTACCTTGGCATTAACTAATATTGCATATTTCCTGCAATAAAAACTTTTGCAATTGTTAACATGCCATTAAATGTGTAAATATGCTGTTTGTGTTGCATTTATGTTTCGCGTAACTCTAAACTGTGAATCTAGTAGTTTGTGTAATTTAATATCTTACATTTACTTAGCAACACATAGTCAATTTCACTGCAACTGCAACAGCACTGGATATCTGAGGTAATTTTATGTTATGGACCTCAGCAATAAGCTTTTCCACCATGTTATTTCAAATGCGTGTGCACTTAGTTTAAATAAACTTGATTGGCTGTTAATGATTTATCGTTCGTCAGTTGGAAAAAATTGCTCAGAAAGTGATCACAACGATATCATTCATTGTATCTTTATAGTTATAGTGGTGGTGTGAACTCCGCTATTCTCTTTAGCATAAAACGATTTTTATAACAATATTTTATAGTTATTGTTATACTGTGAAGGGCCTTTACGATATGTTTACACAGTAAATTTCAGGTACACACGTCAACGCTGTTAAAAAAACACATTTACACGAATCCGTGAAGACAACTAAATCTGCTGTATAACGTATACTAGGCCAGTAGATGGCGATTTTACCTGGCAAAGAAACATTACATGCCTGTGCATATACGCATTTTTTTACAGAGCGATAAATGCAAACTGTTAAGACCGCGAAAGCATCGAGCAGTTTGTTTAGACGGACAATGATTTTTGGGATGACTTTCCCATTTACGGTTAAAATTGTTGACTCAAATAGTTCAATTGGATACTTATCGTATTTTCTGGAATATAAGCCGCTCCGGAGTATAAGTCGCATCATTCAAAAATGCGTCATTAAGGCGAAATAACATATATAAGTCACAGTGGACTATACGTAGCGTTTATTTAGATTTTTTTTTTTATAAAATCCAAGCCGAAGAACAGACATTTAATCTGGAAAGGCAAGTTATTCAACTAAACAATAGCAGACAGAACAGCAGGCTGAATAGATGTCTGTACGTTAAAAGTAATATTATCAGTTATTTAAACGATAAACCATAGCATACAGAACTTACATGGAAGGTTGAATAGGAAATTAACCGAACAAGCAACTAGCGTGAAGTTCGCATACTCGTCATTCCACATCACTTAATCCGTTAAATTACAAAAATACAGAAGCAGCATATGGCGGACTCTCGCAGCTGTAGACAACAAGTTATGAAAAAAACGCAGCTTATAGACCGAAAAATACGGTACCCCAAAATGAAAACTTTCATCATTTCCCCCCCTTATGTCAGTCCAAACCTGTCACTTTAACCGTAAATTATATTTGCTTGATGTGTTTTTGATGTAAACACCTGGACAACAAGTGGGTTGAAGAGTCAGGGCCGTCTGTCAGTAGGCAGTAACAGAGATCGCGAGATCAGCATGTCTGTTGGACTCGGCCGATCCAAACTGGATTCTAAAGGAGGTGTGGTGGGTGGCAACATTGATGTCAACACTCTGGAGATGGTCTGTAAGTACACTGAACTCGACATTTGTGCAAAACACTGCTGTGGGACCTCTTCCTCCTCAGAGACTGATATCTGATTGTTCTTCTAGCCCATATTTCAGAACATCCAAATCAGCAGCCCAGTCATAAGATCCAGATCACCATGGGCTCCACAGAGGCTCGACTGGACTACATGGGCTCCAGCATATTGATGGGCATCTTCAGTAATGCTGATCTACAGGTCCAAGATGAGTGGAAGGTGAATCTCTGCACCACTGAGGACAGTCTCTCTGAGAAAAGGTACCAGAAAGAGCTGGCAAGTCTACTAAGTGGATGAAGTTTTCCACAACAATAATCCTCATTCTCTGATTTGTGTGTCCTCCAGTGAGATCTTTGTTCACGGAGACTTGCAGTGGGACATATTCCAGGTGATAATCTCCCGATCCACCACCCCAGATCTGATAAAGATTGGCATGAAGCTGCAGGAGTTTTTCACCCAGCAGTTTGACACCAGCAAGCGGGCCCTGTCCACCTGGGGTCCGGTGCCCTACGTGCCTCCCAAAACTCCTGTCATCAATACGGATAAAGCAGCTGAGCTATATAAGTGTGCTTGTCTTCGTGTATACATACAATAGATTTTTCAATACATCACAGTGATATAATAAAACGCTGCTCTCTTTCTCTCAGATATGGATGCAGCTCATCACAGGCATTGGCCCAGTGTGTTGAAGATGGTGGCAGGATGTCACATCTCCCTGTTCCAGATGCCTCTCCCGGAGGATGCTGTGCAGCTGGGTGGCTCCATGAGTCTCCATGGCAACCACATGACCCTGGCTTGTTTCCATGGGCCTAACTTTCGTTCCAAGTCCTGGGTGCTGTTTCACCTGGAAGAGCCCAACATCGCCTTCTGGACTGAAGCACAGAAGATCTGGGAGGATGGTACACAATCAATACAATGACTTTCTTTCTTTTTTCACTCTTCCTGTCTTTCATTCACTTTTTTACTCTTTCACTCTGTCTTTCATTATTAAAAGAGATATTTTACTCTATCTTCTTTTTATACTCTCTCTGTATTTATTCTTTCACTTTCTTTTTCTTCTTTCACTCTTTCTTTGTTTCACTCTCTCTGTCTTTTATTCATTCTTTCACTTTCTTTTTCTTCTTTCACTCTTTCTTTGTTTCACTCTCTTTGTCTTGTATTCATTCTTTCACTTTCCTCTTTTTTCTTTCTTTCATTCACTTTTTTACTCTTTCACTCTCTGTCTTTCATTCTCAAGAGATCTTTCACTCCATCTTCATTTTTTATACTATCTCTGTATTTCATTCACTCTTTCACTTTCTTTTTCTTCTTTCACTCTTTCTTTGTTTCACTCTCTCTGTCTTGTATTCATTCTTTCACTTTCCTTTTCTTTTTTCTTTCTTTCATTAACTTTTTTTCTCTTTCACTCTCTGTCTTTCATTCTCAAAAGAGATATTTTACTCCATCTTCCTTTTTTATACTCTCTCTGTCTTGTGTTCATTCTTTCACTTTCTTTTTCTTCTTTCTTTTTTCTTGCTTTCTTTTATTAAATTTTTTACTCTTTCACTCTCTTTCTTTCATTCTCAAAAGAGATCTTTTACTCCATCTTTCTTTTTTACTCTCTCTGTCTTTCATTCACTCTTTCACTTTTTTCTTCTTTCACTCTTTCTTTGTTTCACTCTTTCTGTCGTTTATTCATTCTTTCACCTTCTTTTTCTTCTTTCTTTCTTTTTTCTTTCTTTTTTTCATTCACTTATTTACTCTTTCACTCTCTGTCTTTCATTCTCAAAAGAGATCTTTCACTGCATCTTTCTTTTTTCACTCTCTCTGTATTTCATTCTCAAAAGAGATCTTTTACTCCTTCTTTCTTTTTTACTCTCTCTGTCTTTCATTCACTCTTTCACTTTTTTTCTTTCACTTTTTCTTTGTTTCACTCTCTCTGTCTTGTATTCATTATTTCACTTTCTTTTTCTTCTTTCTTTTTTCTTTTTTTTTTTTCTTTCTTTCATTCACTTTTTTACTCTTTCACTTTCTGTCTTTCATTCTCAAAAGAGATCTTTTACTCCATCTTTCTTTTTTACTCTCTCTGTCTTTCATTCACTCTTTCACTTTTTTTCTTTCACTCTTTCTTTGTTTCACTCTTTCTGTCTTGTATTCATTCTTTCACTTTCTTTTTCTTCTTCCCTTTTTTTCTTTCTTTCTTTCATTCACCTTTTTAATCTTTCACTTTCTGTCTTTCATTCTCAAAAGAGATCTTTCACTCCATCTTTCTTTTTTACTCTCTCTGTCTTGTATTCATTCTTTCACTTTCTTTTTCTTCTTCCTTTTTTTCTTTTTTTCTTTCATTCACCTTTTTAATCTTTCACTTTCTGTCTTTCATTCTTAAAAGAGATCTTTCACTCCATCTTTCTTTTTTACTCTCTCTGTCTTGTATTCATTCTTTCACTTTCTTTTTCTTCTTTCTTTCTTTTATTCACTTTTTTACTCTTTCACTCTTTGTCTTTCATTCTCAAAAGAGATCTTTCACTGCATCTTTCTTTTTTCACTCTCTCTCTCTGTCTTTCATTCTCAAAAGAGATATTTTACTCCATCTTTCTTTTTTACTCTCTCTGTCTTTCATTCACTCTTTCACTTTTTTTCTTTCACTCTTTCTTTGTTTCACTCTTTCTGTCTTGTATTCATTCTTTCACTTTCTTTTTCTTCTTCCCTTTTTTTCTTTCTTTCTTTCATTCACCTTTTTAATCTTTCACTTTCTGTCTTTCATTCTTAAAAGAGATCTTTCACTCCATCTTTCTTTTTTACTCTCTCTGTCTTGTATTCATTCTTTCACTTTCTTTTTCTTCTTTCTTTTATTCACTTTTTTACTCTTTCACTCTTTGTCTTTCATTCTCAAAAGAGATCTTTCACTGCATCTTTCTTTTTTCACTCTCTCTGTCTTTCATTCTCAAAAGAGATCTTTTACTCCATCTTTCTTTTTTACTCTCTCTGTCTTTCATTCACGCTTTCACTTTTTTTTCTTCTTTCACTTTTTCTTTGTTCCACTCTGTCTTGTGTTCATTCTTTCACTTTCTTTTTCTTCTTTCTTTCTTTTTTCTTTCTTTTTTTCATTCACTTTTTTACTTCTTCACTCTCTGTCATTCATTCTTAAAAGAGATCTTTCACTCCATCTTTCTTTTTTCACTCTCTCTGTCTTTCATTCACTCGTTCACTTTCTTTTCTTCTTTTACTCTTTATTTATTTCACTCTCTCTGTCTTTCATTCACTCTTTCACTTTTTTTTTCTTTTTTTACTCTTTCTTTGTTTCACTCTCTTTGTCTTGTATTTATTCTTTCACTTTCTTTTTCTTCTTTCTTTCTTTTTTCTTTCGTTCTTTCATTTACTTTCATTCACCTTTCACTCTCTGTCTTTCATTCTTAAAAGAGATCTTTCACTACATCTTTCTTTTCTCTCTCTCTCTCTCTCTCTCTCTCTCTCTCTCTCTGTCTTTCATTTACAAAAGAGATCTTTTATTATTTTCTCTCTCTCTCTCTCTCTCTCTCAAGGTTTCATTCATTCACTTTTTTACTCTGTCTTTCATTCATAAGAGATTTTTCTTTCTTTCTTTCATTTTTCTTTCTTTCACTTTCTTTATCTTTCTTTTTTCACTCTCTCTGTCTTTCATTCACATTTTTATTCTTTCACTCTCTGTCTTTCTTCCCTTTCTTTCTTTCCGTCTTTCTTAAGAGTTAAATCATTTATTTACTTATTCATTTATTCATTTATTTTTTCTTTATTTCACTCACTCTCTCTATCTTTCATTTTATTTTTTCATTTATTCATTGTTTCTTTCTCTACCTTTCTCTCACTCTGTTTATCTCTCTAACCATCTTTCTCCCACTCTCTCTCTTTTAAAGAAGTTATGAGTCATAAGTTTATCAGGATGATTCATTGTAAAAGGTCACTAAAAGGTTTTGTTTGTACAGGCTCCAGTGATGACTCTACATACATTGTTCAGACGCTTGACTTTCACCTGGGTCATAATACCATGGTAACCAAGCCTTGTGGCGCTTTGGAGAGTCCAATGGCAACCATCACAAAGGTTACCCGCCGTCGACATGAAAACCCCCCGCATGGGGTGGCCACAGTCAAAGAATGGTTCAACTACGTCACTGCCATGAGAAATGAAGGTAATGTGAAGATATCACTTGTAACAAAGGACACTCAGTGGTCAGTGTTTTCTGTTGCATCTCTTTAATCTGTTTATCTCTGTACCAGAGCTGAATCTACTGAGGAACGTGGATGCAAATAATTCTGAAACCGGAGCGGCGGCGAAGAGCGCCAGTCTTCTGAGTGGATTCAGAGGATCCTCCAGCTACAACCACGAAACCGAGACCATCTTTGCCCTTCCCAAAATGCAGCTCCAATTCAAATCCATCCATGTACAAGATCCAGAGGAACCTTCTCTCAGTGATACAAACTAATATACCATCAAATTTTATTTTCACATGTAGTGCAAATTGTGTCATTTGGGATTAGTATCTTAGCTATACTCCTAATGTGATGCTATTCTAGTCATTGAGACATTCACGCAGAAATTAGCATCATGGGAGGGGCTTCTGTGACTTAGCTCGCTTCCTGTAATCACGTCACTACTAGAGCAAGCTTCTGATTGGTTAACGCGCTGCGTTTTTCCGCCAAAGTTCAAAAATTTCAACTCGTGCGTTTTCCGCGGCAATGCTCAATTCGTGCCGTTCGCGCAAACTAGATGCCTCATTCATGCCACGAGACCTCCAGACGCGCGTTAACGTGTCTTCACACTGACTTAACATTGAAATCACTTGCGCTTGACGCCTCTACCGCGGCTGGTGTGAACGTAGCATTATGTTACGCTTTGCAGGTCCATACTGAAACAAAACACAAACTTACCCCTCAGAAACGTCTATTACCAATCTCCAAACAATTAGTTGTTCCTCAAAATCTTTATCTTCCTCTATGTAGATATCAGAGAACAATTTAACTCTTTCCCCGCCAGTGTTTTTTAAAAAGTTGCCAGCCACCAGAAATTTTTCATTAATTTTCACAAAAGTTTAATGCATTCCAGAAAATTTTCGTCTTTAAATATATAAACATACAATATACCAAATGATAGAACAGACCCTCTGCTTTCAAAAAAAAAAAGTTTCATTAGTTCTCTTTTTATCACTTATCAATATGGGTAGGTATTTTCATAAACACCAAATTTTATGAGCAAAAAGCTGAGATAATTCCATTTTTGTGAAGAACTTTTGATAGAGATCAAATTCAAAAGCTTACACCGACATACAGCTGTTTGCCCTAGGGTGACACTTCTGGGTTTTATAAGTTGTGAACGATCACCACCTGGTGTATAATAGCGGTATTACAGATTGCTGTAAATACTCGTCATTGGCAGGGAAGCGTTTTCTCTTATGGCGGGGAAAGAGTTAACATATTGTATCAATGCATTCTTTAGCACCATTAAGAATAATTACATAATTTAAGAAATAAATTACAATTTATGCACATCAATGTAATGTTAGGACACACAATGCCATGAAGCGTTTTCCATGAATGCACTGTAATATGCTTTGTATATAAGTATCTGCCAAATGCATGAATATAAATTGAGCACTGACTGTGGTGTGTGTTGTACTGTAGATGCCGGCAGTAAACCCAAAGTGGAGTGCAGCGTTGTGACCGAGTTCACGGATCACATCTGTGTTACCATGGATGCAGAGCTCATCATGTTCCTACATGACCTGGTGTCAGCATACCTGAAAGAAAAGGAGAAAGGTGAGAACATGAGTACTAACAACACAGATTTCTGTAACAACATGAAATAAAATGACTTTCTTTATAAATTTACCTGGAATATTCATTCATGCCTATTATTATAGGTCAAATCTTTGTAATATATTGTAGTAATAATAATAATAATATAAAATATATTTCTAGTTTACTGAAATACCAATTGCCATACAACTGTGATGATATAAGCTATGCTGTTGTTATTAGTTCATATGATAATCTATACCTATACAGCACTAACAAAGCCAAGGTCATGGGTTTGATATTAATAAAATGTTTATTTTGAATGCACTGCAAGTCTCTGAATAAGCGTCTGGCAAATATGTAAATTCGATCCTAAAGCTGCAAATCGAATCAAATCAGTCGACGGATCAAATCTAATTCTACACAACAATATAGTGTTTCATGGAGACATGTCAGGTTAAATGATTTTTCATTGCTGGTGTTACAGCTCTGTTCGCCCCGCGCCTCTTTACGTCTCGACCGGGTCAGAAGAGCCCGACAGCGCAGCAGGACGAGACTTCATCGGAGAAGAAAGAGAAGGAAGAGATTGTGAACTACACCACAGTAGACTGGAGAGAGTTCCTCTGTAACACCTGGCATCTAGAACCCACACTACGGTAAAACTTTAGCCATGTCATCTAACCATAACACAATTCCCTGGACCACAAAACCAGTCATATGTAGCACGGTTATATA